>NW_004955443.1:17962199-17972292 GCF_000276665.1 Chinchilla lanigera | reverse complement strand
TTTTCTCCGGTACCGGGAACCGAACTCACGACCTTGCACTTGCCAGGCAGGCGCTTTGCCGCTGAGCTAAATCCCCAGCCCCTTATTTTTGTCTTTTAAAATAATTACCATTACCTTATTTTTCCTTTTCATCAATTCTACTTGTCTTTATTCTTGCTATTGGCTATACAACCAAACTTCTAATTGTGAATATACAGGTCATTAATTTTGAAACTTTAAAAATTTCTGTTGTATAAATATTGAAGATCATAAAGTCTTTCAAAGCAGTGTCTTTGATGCATTACACATGGTTTTGGTATGTAATATTGTCATTACCTTTTAAAAAATACATTAGGATTTACTCGTTAACCTGTGAGTGGTTTAGTAGGATGCTTTTTAAATTTTCTTTTGAAACTCTTAGAGTACATTTTATATCCTCTGATGGCCCTAGAAACATGTATACTTTTAACCCTGTGTCTTGGTCTACAAAAGTAGGGTCCCTAAAGAGCAACTGGGGTGAGGGAACAAAGAAAAGAAAAAAGGGGAAATTACATACGTATGTACATAGAGGATAGCTAATGTAGTTGTACTTCTGACTTCTATTGCTTTACTGAAAAGAACAGTTAATGATTAATTATTTAATCAATCTTGCATGTCTCTGTTTTCCTGAGAAACCACTTTGAAGATATCAATATATAATACAACAACGTTGTTTCTTGCCATTTTTTCTGTAACTCTGTATTGCATGTATTTTTCTTATGCTGTTTTGTAAATGGATGTCTGTTTGTTAAAAAAAAAGTAGGGTCCTAATAGTATGTGTTTTGTCTGGAATATTCTGTGGATTGTAGCATGTAGCTACATTGCCTTTCTTCATTCTTGAGAAATGTCTATTGAGGTGGTCTGCCCATTTTTAAAAATAATGTTATTTGTTTTCGTGCTTTTGAGTTATTTGAGTTTTTGTGTATTTAGATATTAACCCTTTATTTTATGTAAAGTTGTCATGCTATTGATTGCTTATTTGTGGTGCAAAAGCAGTGCAGTGCCTGGTATATAGTAGCTCATTAAAAATATTTTCTTTGATCCTTTTTACCCTATACCTTTATGAATCATGATACTGGTCCACAAATGGAGAATTTAGTGTTTGTGGAGACATTTTCTGTATGCTTAAAAAGCACAGGCTGGATAAATTGTATGTGAACAAATATTTTATATTTAGTTCCACTTTGATCGATATTAAGAATTTAGAATATACTGCTACATGGACATATTATATTTTCCTATAGCTTAATATACGTGTGCCTGTATATTTAAGAAAAAAATTGTGCTTTCTGTAGCACTTCATAAATCAAGTTTAGTTGCTTTAACCAAAAGAAAATAAAAATCATACCTCACTATTCTTTAAATGAATATAAAATGTTTCTAAACTATATGATTTATGCATTTATCTTAAGTGAATATCTACAGTCCATAATCAGAGAGCACAAAATCAGAGAATACAATATTGGCAAAAATTTAGCACAAACTTACTTGTATAAGTTTAAATTGCAGTTTGTATAATAACAAAATAAAATGTGGAATCTTATGCTTCCACATTTAGAGATAATTAGTACTCTCCTTTTAGTATAAAAATGTTTTTGCTAAACCAAGACCTTATACTATAGGAAATGCATAAGTCTTAGGTAAAACAATTTATTTGCTTTGCAACCTTGGTTTTCTGTGTTTGGGTGCAAACATAAATTTAAAAAATAATTTATATTTCTACCGTGGCTTACAATATTATAAACACTTTTTACCCATAATCTGTTTCAGTCTTCATGCCTTGGGCTGAGTTAAATCTGGCTGTATTATGATGTCCTTTTACAGGTAAAGAATCTGAAGCCCAAAGCAAGAAAATGACCTACACAGGATAGAGTCTATAACTAGCAGAAACAAGGCAAACATCCAGGTTTCCTGACTTATTAGGTAGTGCTCTTTTTAATGCACCTTTTTTTGAAATATTCTGTCCATTCCTTCCTACATGAATTTCAATGCTAATCAAATTAGTCACCCAGTTCAATAGATGCCCAGATATTTTGTTCATAGAGGGCAAAATCCTTTCAAAGGACAAGTACCTCTATCTATTTTCAACAAGAATGCTGTGTTTTGCTCAACTATCACTAAATGGTAGATTCTATTGAAAGACTGCAATGCAAAGACTCCAAAGAGATGATTTTACTTCACTTGGGCATAAAAATACTTCCATGAAGAATTTGACTCAGTAATATTAAGTAACTTGTCACGCACTCAATGAATATTAGAGCCAAGAGTCATCTCTAGTTAGTCTGATTCCTAGCTATAGCAGGAGAATAAAATGATGGCGGAATGACTACACTGAATTTAGCTGTGACGTTTTCTAGAGAAAAAAATGAAACAAATTTGACTTCAAAACACTTTTCTTTCAACAAGTAAAAAAATCACTATTTCTTAATGATTTACATTTCTCTTGGTGTTTTACACATCATTTTGAATTTCCATACCCTTACTATATGGGGAGTAATATTATTATCATTATTTCAATTTTAGAGATAAAACAAATAATAAGTACGTGAAAGATGCTGTAATATGCTCAGGGGTAGCTTGTAAGTAGTTTGAATAGATTTTAAGCGCAGTTAAATTGCATGCTTATCACACAGGTCATCCTACTAGTGGTTTGCTTTGTAGCAAAGAAGGAATTATGAATGGAAAGGGGCAGGTAGTGAATTCTGGGAAGCAGAGGATTTAGTCTGCCTTCAAGAATCATTGTGCAGATGTTTGTGTATAATTAAATAAACTGTGCATATCTATTTACTTTTCTATATATGCATCATGTCAAAATGAAATGGTAAAATTAAGGAACTAACAAAAACATGCTTTTACATTTATCGGTATGTCTAAAATTATTGAGAAAAGATAAAACTTAGAGTAAGGGTTTTTAAAACAAATTCATCAAAGAAGAAACCAGTCAAAACACTTGGCATCATTAGGAGAAGAAAGTTAATATTTTAAGTATATGTATGTGCATAAAATTATTATTTAAAATTTTTGTGGGGATATCTCTGAATAATACTTTCAAAATCATGGGACATATAGTGTTGTTTTATGATTTATACCCAAATGTCCCTCCAAAGTCTCAAAGCTGGGGTTTTTGGGAGGTGACTGCACTATAGGGTCCACTGAGGGATTTATAGTTAAATGTGATTTGGAAAGTGAAGCCGAGTTGGAGAGGTGGGTCACTGAGAGCATGGCTTGGAAGGGTCTCCTCTCATCATACCTTGATTTCTCACTCTGCTTCCCACTTACCCTTCCATGGACTGTTTCTCCTCTGCCATACCCCCTCTGCTATGCCACCCTACCTTAGAACCTGCTGACTGAAACCTCTCTAAGCTGTGAACCAAAATAAACCTTTCCTCCTTTAAATTGTGGGTGCTGCATATTGTGTCCCAGCATTGAGAAAGTAACTAAGGCAGCCTCTCCCTGCAAACATATGGGTTTTGGAAAGGGCACATTTTTTAACGTATTGCTGGGTCCTTGCAAGGGAGGAAATAGCACATGTGAATGTTCTTCACCTCTTCTCCAATAAGCTGAGCTAGACCTAGGCTGAAGGCCTGAATTTCAGGCAGCTGGGAGGCATATCTGGCCCAAGGGCAGTTGCAAGAGTAATGCTGAATGTTCAGCGTAGGAGGTTGGAGTTTAGCCATGCGATGTAGGAGCGTGGATAGCACGCTTTAGGAAGGGGTGTGGTGCTTACAAAACAGATTTGCGTTGAACCAGTTTGAGAAGCAAATGTATCCTTCACTCTCCCCGATTCAATCCAAGCATTTAGGAAACTGACCTTTATCATCTCAGCATAAAGCTAAGGGAGATAAATCAGACACAGAAGATTAAATATCATGCAGTTTCTTTTGTATGAGAAATCCAAAATGTAAATAATTTCAAGAACAATATAAAAAATAACAGGTAACAGGGAGGAAGAGTTTGTGGGGATGAGAAGGAGATGTGGGGGTAGGGGTGGTGGGAGCTTGAAGAAGGGAAATGGGAAGTAAAATGATTAGGAATATATATTTGGATACCAGTTCCCCCAGATGAGTGTAATTGTTCTGTATGGAAAATGTATACTACTAAAAAGAGAAACTAAAATCAAAGAAGTCTGAAAATGGTTTCTTTGGAAAGGGGAAAACAGAGGTTTCTGTCCTAGGGGGATATCAGGAAGAGCGATGGCCTGGACCTCTTAGAAAAAGTTAGATCGTGTGATTTTATGTGTATTGAACATGAAATGCTGAAGCCTTCAGTGCTTTCTCTTGACTTAGCTCCAGAGAATATTACCAACTCTTTACCCCAAGTGACACCCTGCACTCACATTGTCTAAGTCAGAATTGCTCACAGGGCTTTATTAAGTACAAGAGATCTGAGAAATGGATTACTGGCTGCAAGTCACTTTCCCAGCACAACTACACTGTGGAAGAAAACAGCCAGTCTAGACCATACTTATTTATAGGAAATAATTAAAGGAATAAGGCATCTGTTAGAGAGGACAAAGTCAGGCTGGTGATGACGGTCAGTGGTGGAGCGCTTGCCTAGCCTGGATTTGATTCTTAGCACCATGCAATCCAATCAACCAACCAACCAACCAACCAACCAACCAACTAACCAACCAACAAACAAATATTTCTTAAAAAGAAGATGTCAGCCTCATTCTAGATCTTATAGTCCTCTTGGTGACACTTCTACAATCTACACGGCATGGTTACTCTTAGGTTGTAGCCTTGCTGAGGTCCTAACTGATGGTCTTTGGTTTAAGGAACAAATTCACAATCCCACTTTCTTCTCTCCCTCCTCATAACTCTATTATGAACAGACCACTTCAGTCCACCATTTTATTTTATCCTTTTCACCTACAAAAGAGTTATTGATCTAATGTTTAATTTTCTAGAGATCATCACAGATTATTTGGGTACATTCCTTAGAGTCTCCCTATCAAAAATGTCTAATGAAGGAAGTATTGGTAAGAGAAATAACTGGTGGAGTAGGGAAGTTTAGCATCTGCACAGGAGTTTTAAAGTAGGATCACTCTTTTTGTTTCTTGCCATTCTTCCAATGAGAAGTAGCCTATGTCCTCTCTCAATGTGAGTAGTCTTGAGAATGCGCTCACCAAAGAGGCATGGTGGAAATAATGTCATTGACTTCGGAGGTGAGGTTTTTAAAGGTTGTGAAGTTTCCACTTGTCCTGAAATGCTGTATTTTTGGAGGTTCATGCTGGGATGCTGTCTTTTGGATCCAGCCGCCATACTGGGAGAAGCCCAGGCCACACAGCTGATGCTTCATGTGTTGCTGTAGTTGATGGACTGGACTGAACTCAGTGTTCAAATCATTCCACTCCAGACGCCTAATATGACGGAAAAGCCACCCTGGAAACAGATGCGTCAGTACCAGTGATGAGAGTCTCTCACTCTTTAAGCCACCCCCGGCCATTCAAACCTTTCCAACAGGGCCCTAAACTCTTTGCGAAAGACAAAAGCATCTCCTTCAGCCATGTTTGCATTATTAACTCGCAACATCTGTGAGTATCACAAAAGTATTATTAATTTATTTCACTAAATTTTGAGGTGGTGTTTGATGCAAAAATAGAAACTGACACAAAAAATTTTGTATGAGATCTGATATGGTATACAACAAAAATCTAAAACATGTGGCCTTGAGATTAGGTGATTCTTTAAAATTGGAAGACTCTGGGGAGTCTTAGTGGAAGACTGGCAGACCTCAAAGGAGCCATTAGTAATGGCTTACAGGAAAGTGAGCAAAATTTATTAGAACCTTACTATGCAGGACAACCTTACTATGCAGCAGAGAAAGATCTGTAAATACTGTCAACCATACAAATTCAAAAAATAGAAAATATATTTAATAAAATGATAAATCTGTCTAAACATATTTCCAGGAATAAAATTAAGAGTATTAGTTTCCTTTACCTTTATATTATAGGTTAACATAGAGGAATTAAAATATAAAATGAAAAAGGAACTACTTTTCAAAGAATATTTAAAGCAACTATAAAATATCCAAAACTTTATGTTTGAAAATATAACTATTTTTTTGAAAATACAACTATCTATCACTCTCAATGTGTCCCAGAGCAGATAAAATAAAACCAGGGGATGATTGAGAAAATGTTTCTGTAGAGTGAAAAAGAAGTCAAAGTGCAACTATAAAATATTTTGTTAGGACCTCAGAAATATTTAAAGATGGTGCTCGTAATTTTTCTTAGGCTTACCCAAAAAACCTGCTTGTTTAACAACAGAGCGTTTAAAACTTAAGGGTGGTGTTCAGTGTCAGCTTTATATCAGACCCAAAGTAGAGACTCTCCTATGAATAGATTTATGAATGCAACTGCTGCTGTGAAGTGGAATAGATCATAAATTGGTGCATAAAAATGGATCCAGTTTTTAAGATAACTATATTGGCAAAATATCATCAGTTGTGGACTCAAAGTGAGAGACAGAAAAAACATTAGAGAGACTCTTGGACTCCCATATCTCCATGAGCAGGATGCAGTGTAAGAAAAGTGCTGAGCAAACGTAGGATATTTTTATCCAAAAGGAAGCATTACTAAAAGGTAGTATTCTGAGTCTAGAGGTTGAATCTAATATACACAGAGAACAACTTTCATAAAATGAGAAGGACAAAAATCTAGAAGTCAGTAACATGTGCCACTGGGGCTTCCTAATTATTAAAATACGGGGTTGGCGATGTGCCTACCATCATCTCTCTCTATAGGGACACCTATAATATTTATCTTATGATCTCTACCATGACTATTGTGTGATTGGGTAGCAGATAGTTGGCCTCTTTAGTTCACCAAGTTTTGCTTAAGAAGAACATGCTTGATGAATATTATACAAATTTTGATTTAGGTGACAACATTCTGACTTGGAATCTGAGACTGATGCTATCCAGAAAAGTTTCTTTTGATCAGTATTGAGAAAGGTGAGTATGTTTTCATGTGGAAGAAAATGTAAATAAACTGTGGCCAAAACATAGAGATTTTTAGATATGCTCGACAGTTAATGGGTACCCTTCCCTTAGTAAGTGATGGCTGTGTCACCTTCTCTTGAATCTTGGAATTCTGTGACCTCTGAGGGAAGAGACTGGCAGCTGTCAGCTTGTCTTGCAACATTCTCCTCAGGGTGCTCTTTGTGGAAAACTGTCTTGTGTACCTAACAACACACTCAGCTGTGACCAGCCTGTAGGTAGTCTCAGCCAGATGCCAGGTATATGGGTGAAGATGTTATCTTGGAAGTGGTGCTTTCCATCCCAGCTATTCTAGTTCTCATATTTTGGGAATAAAAGAGCCAAATGATTCTTCATACCTGAGGCCCCTACCAGCGTAAAACAGGTAAACCACTCCTGTCACGCCTTGTCCAAATTCTTGACTGACCGAATTTATGAACAAAATGTTGTTTATAAAATTAAGTTTCAGAATAGTCTGTTATAATAGTAACTGGAAAACTATGTAAGGGTCATTTAAAATATATCTCTCCCGACTTCTAGAAGAGCTATAAAATGTGCTGTAGCAAATAGTGATTATCGTAAGCATAACTGATATCTCCCACAAATCTCACACATCTAACACCACCATCGGAAAAGATAGTATTGATATATGCTAGGGCTGCCATAGGAAGTACCGCAGACTGGTGGTTCAAATGACAGAAGCTGCTTTTCTCACAGTTCTGGAGTCTGGAAGTCTGAGGGCAAAGTGTCAGTGTCTCCCCTACACCCCCAGGACTTGGAGATAGCTGTCTTATCCTCATGCCTTCGAATCGTATTTTCTCTATGTTTTTATGTATCCTAATTCCCTTTTTAAAAGAAAACCAGTTATATGGAATCAGAGCTACCCAATATACCTCACTGAGCTGTAATTACCTATTTAAAGATTGTACCTCTAAATATAGCCATTTTCTGAAGTCCTGGGTTCAGGTTTACAGCATAGGAATTTTGGGGGAGGATAGCTAGGCCCAAATAACTCTATGTATCTATTAGTATAGATATAGACAGATATAAAAATCTTATATCTATAGACACAGAGATCTATCTCTCTACCATCTATTATCTCTTTATCTATCATCTATCTATCTATCTATCTATCATCTATCTATCTATCTATCTATCTATCTATCTATCTATCTATCTATCTATCTATCTATCTCTATCATCTATCTATCATCGATCTATGCTTTAGCCGGAGAGCATAAGCAATTTTTCATGCAGGCTTAATATTTATGAATACATTTCACAATATTTGTTCTCATTCTCTGGGGCACTTGTGTTTCATTTCCTAGGAGTAATTTCTAGCCTTTGCTGTGGATATCATTTCGGAAATAATACCGTCTATTTAATGATACTTCTAGTTTTAGCTGTTGAAGAAGGAAAGAGGAAAAAGTTCTATCTTCTTTCTATTATAACTGGATGCTGCACACCAAGATGCCATCTTACCAAATAGGCCTTGTAAAAAGTTTTGTTTTGATCATAGGGCCACAAGATTTGGTTGCCAGAAGTGCTAATATGTATCTCCACACCCTGAAACTTTTGAAATTCAAATTGTACTAAGAAAAAAGAATCCAGAGCCTTCATAGAAAATGCTTCTGCTGTATTTTCTCTTTAATTGTGAGAGAAGCAGCACAGAATATTCACAAAAAAAGAATTGAAGAACAATAAACTCCCTCTTCTTAAAAGTATTTCTTTTTCTACCTTAGATGTAATGAAAGAGAAAAAAAATTACTGTTTTCTGTACTAGAGGAAAATGGGTATACACTATAAAGATGAACTGTTTATATGATAATGCAGAGTGCCAGGGATTAAAACTCTGCTTATATTAGTGGAGAATGCATTGTGGTAAAATTATTTTGGGGCTCTATTTGAGGAATATGCTGTGTTCTTGAATGGAATGCCATTAAAAATAATAAACCACATCAGTGGCAAAGGCTAAAATAAACTTCACCCAGAGAGAATTGAGTGAACTTGGAATGCTTTATGTCCCAAGGCTCCGGGTCAGTTACATCAAAGGCTACAAAGGCAAACATTCTCCGTGGATCCCTGGATACTTTTCTTCAGGCTCTGGTCTAAGTCTCTGTTGCCCACTAGGAATGACTTATATTTTATACATTAATGTTAGCAGCACAAGAACGCTTACAGGCCTCTCGATGAAACACTCTCACGGGTTTCCTGCTGAGAACTACTCACTGAGGTCACCTGGATGCTTTACCCTCAGTGTTTTGGGAAGCTACTGGTATCTATTTTCTTCTCTCTTCTGTTTTTAATCTAGTAAATAATCAAACAAAGTAACACACCTTGCTTGTACCAGTTTGTCTCCTCACTTTTGTCTTAGTAAATGAATTGCATGTAAAGTGGCTTGACTGATTTATAGGAGTTAATCATTTTTTTTTTCCCTACACACTCTACTTTTCTACAGAGGCCCTTCTGGGTTGTCTATTTTTATCTGAAAATTTGCTTAGTCTCTTGTGTTAGTCATCTTTCTGTCACTGTGGCAAATACCCAAAGTAATCAACTTAGAAGGAGAAATTCATTTTGTCTCATGGTTTCAGAGGATTCAACCCATGGTGATTGGCTCCATTGTTTCTTGGGCCTGAGACTGGGCTGAATCTTATGATGGACAGCTCGTGGTGGAGCAAAGCTGCTTATCTCATGGTGGCTGGGAAGGTGAAAGGGAGAAAGAGAAAGAGAGAAAGAGAGAGAGAGAGAGACAGAGAGAGAGAGAGAGAGAGAGAGAGAGAGAGAGAGAGAAACAGAGAGAGACAGAGAGAGAGAGAGAAAGAGAGACAGAGAGACAGAGAGACAGAGAGAGAGAAACAGAGAGACAGAGAGAGAGAGAGAAAATCCTAATACCCTAATATTCCCTTGAAGGGTATGTGTCCAATTTCCTATCTTCCTTTCACTAGGCCCCAGTCTTAAATGTTCCATCTTCTCTCAAGAGCACCCCAAGCTGGCAACCAAGTCTTCATAGGTTTTTGGAGTTCACCTGAGACTCAAACCATAATGCCCCTTTCTTCTTCTTTTTTTTTTTTTTTTTTTTTTTTTTTTTTTT
>NW_004955443.1:17885371-17961644 GCF_000276665.1 Chinchilla lanigera | reverse complement strand
CTGGGGATTTAGCTCAGCGGCAAAAAGCGCCTGCCTGGCAAGCGCAAGGTCGTGAGTTCGGTTCCCGGTACCAGAGAAAAACCAAAAAAAAAAATAAATAAAAAGTAATTTAGACAGATTTCCCAAAGATTTTTCTCATTACAGCTAAGTGAGGATATTTGAGTAACTGTTTTGGCATGAATAGCATAAAGTAAATGAGATATATCATTGTTGTATTTATCAAGAACAGCATATAGATTTTAGGTTTACAAATCACTTTTCTATAAACGGGTGTTGTAAAGCAAAACAAAACAAACATAATCTTGACCTAATGTAGGCAGCTGTATTAAGGAACTACACAATGAACTATCAAGGAAAAACTGATTATAATGGTAGTTTAGATGTCTTTGCTCATGCAAATCCCTAACTGAGGTCATGTTGGCATCATTTACATGAGTATATTTGTTGTGTTTGTTCTGAATTGCACACATAAATTATATGATTATAAAGTTCAAAAACCTAGTTTCCATCAAGCAAAGAAGCTATTGGAGCTATTGTGACAGAGAGGTTTACAGTCTAGCTATATGATACACATTATTTCTGCAACTTATTTATTCATATCACAAAAATAAACAGAAACATTTGGTGATAAGAAAGATTTTATCTCATTCATAAAAGTTAATTCAGTGAAAACTACGAACACCTATCTGAACAGTAAAACAACCAAGCTTTTGAAAGAAAGTAGGAGAATATCTTTGTAACTTTGGAGCTGGTGGACCTTTCTGAATAAATTTCAAGAAACACTAACAGCAATAGTACAAAAATGACAATTCGGTCTTCTGTTTACCAAAAGATCTCACTAGAAAGAAAAAAGGCACACCACATTTTTGCAGGGAATATTTTCAAAATGCTTATCTTATGAAGGACTAATGTACATAATAAAATGCAAAATTCTACTAGTCAATTTTAGAAGATGGAATATTCTATATTACAAATAGCAAAAGTCTTGAGGTATATGTAATGATGAGTGTATTTACAGCAGCTGCTTTTAAAGCCCTTTGAAACTGTTGCTCAATAGGGAAAGGAAATCCAAACCTGACTGAAAACCACTACCTAATGATTAGTACAGTTACATGACAAAGAATGTAAATTACAAAGTGAACAAGAATAGAGAGTAAGAGAAATTTTCATACCTTGTTGGTGGGATGGTTGTTTTAACTACTTTGGAAAAAAATTTGCAATATTAACTAATACTAGAGATCCACCAACTGTGTGATGCAGCAATTCCAACCCGAGGTATAAGTCCAAGAGAAATGAATGAAAACCATGAAAAACATGTATAAGAATATTCAATCCTATCTAATGTTTCGAGAGTCGATAATGTGTTTCAATATATCCATTAAGAAGCTCTCTTTAGGGGCTGGGGATTTAGCTCAGCGGCAAAAGCGCCTGCCTGACAAGCGCAAGGTCGTGAGTTCGGTTCCTGGTACCGGAGAAAAACCAAAAAAAAAAAAAAAAAAAGAAGCTCTCTTTAGCAATTAAAAATAAATTCTGATAAGTGCAACCACATGGAGAAATCCTTGAAAGGTAATGCAGAATGAAAGAAGGCAGTCATAAAAGCATTCCAAATGTTTAATTCCATTTATATGAAGTTCAAGATCAGCTAAAGCTAGGTCATGATGAAGGAAGTCCCAGTAATACTTCTCCCACTGAGAGGGAACTGAGAAATGACTTCATGGAAGATTCTGAGATGCTGACAATGTTTTAAAGTTGCTCCGGGTGGTGATAACTTGGGTATATACAAATATAAATATCTTATTTTACTATACAGTTGAAATTTATTTATTTTAGTGAATGCAAGTTATAATTCAATATAAAATATACATTATGTATTATTTATATTTTATTATTTTATGTATTATTCATGCTTTTGTACCTGAATCCTCACTGATTGGAAGAGATTTCCCCTCTGAGGGATAACTAATTCTTAAATACACTAAATGTTCCTGTGCAAGCTAAAACAGTTCAGAGCCCACACTCTGAACCACCCCTGGGCTCTTATACTTCATGTAACAATATTTCTCTGCTCTAATCAGGGCAGATACCAGCAAATTAGAGATAGCCTCTGCACCACAGAATGTGATGGCGTGTTCACTCTAGCCAGCTCTAGGCAGCTTTAGCTTTGCTTTTCCCATTGGAAACTTAGGTAAATGTTCTTGTCATATTTTTCCTTCATTCCTTCTCATTCTGAGGCTTCCCTGTGTGTTTCAAGTAGCTTAACATGTCCTTTCTTATGAGGACTGCAAAAAATTGTATTTTCAAGGGCGATTACCTCCTTATCTTTTGGCTTCACTGTACCTGAATAATGAAGAAACCTAAATTTTAAAACAGAATAAAATAATTAAAACTGTAATGGTAGCATGTTTTATAAGTCATTATTGTGAACAACTGCAATTAAAACATAGTTAATTACATCACAAGATGGGTGGGAAGCCTTACAAGAGTAATCAATCCATCAAAAATAAATAAAAAGACACAGAATATGTCACTACCAAGATAATAGATGACGGTAGCTACTAAGACCAAACTGCATACAGAAGTGTGCAGAAAAATTTTAATTGCTACTTGAAACACTACTTCTCATAATTCTTTATATTTTACACAACAGATCCAAGTATGCACCAATACAGAATAATATAGGATTATTAGAACTATTTATAATTGCAAGGAACAGAAGAGGCTAATCAAACAGATTAAGAAAGTAAAAGGAAGGAAAGAAGGAGAAGGGAAGTGATGGGAAAGGAAGGGAAGGGATGGGAAAGGAAGGGAAGTGAAGGAAAGGAGGGGAAGGGAAGGGAAGTGAGGGAAGGGAAGGGAAGGGAAGGGAAGGGAAGGGAAGGGAAGGGAAGGGAAGGGAAAAGAGAAAGAACATTTTCTGGCTAAAAAATGGAGCCAGCTTAGAAAATTGAACATTCCAAAATAATGTGGACAAGATCACTGGACACTTGAATGCTGAATCATTTACCGAGAGAAGAAAGAAGGGAATTGAGGGAGACAGGAACGAGAGTAGAGGAGCTATTTGGAACAACACTATGCACATTAAAAAGTTGTGCTTGCAATAGCTCCATTCTATATCTTTATATATTATTAACTCTTATAATAAAACCCATATATGAATCAGAAAATTTGGCCAAAGTCTTTGATATTCAATAATTCATGAAAATGCATACATATGCCAAAAATCTCTTTTTATTATAGGTAAAATTATAGTCTTGTCTTAGCACACTAGTTGGAAATACTTAAAGGTTGGCAAAGTTTTCTATGGATACTTTCCTACTAGCTTGTCATTCTTTATTCTTAACATGATTACTGGAATTATTCCATTTAGATAGATATCAAGACAGAGCAGAGATTGCACCTGCCAGGGGCTATTATTTCCTCAAATTACCAATAGGGTATCCTACTATTCAAATAAGTAAGTTCATTAAAACTATTGCAGTAAGAGAAAGTGTCATTTTGACAGGGCCTTATCAGTGTTTCAGAAAGAGGAGGTCAATGGTAGATATTTGTTAGATTTCAGGTTGGGATCACATATTTTAAAATAGGTCTTTCAATGCACAATTTGATTGGAGAAAGGTAAATTTCATGACATAGTAATTTTGGTTTGGTGAACATAGAATCTTGAAGAAACTTAACTAGTAAACACCTGCTTAATATATGGGATGTTTTGGCTGCTTTTAGAGATGAGCTCTTTACCCAAATGCAAAACTTATTTGCTCAAAAATAGAAGCATTTTAGGAAATTTCTAGAAGCAACAATGAAATTTTTTTTTATGGTTTAAAGCCTTATCTTCCCTGGACAAGACTTACTTTCCAAGAAAGTCAGGTGACTTTAGATCTCAACCCTGATAGATTATGTTAATGCAGGTATAGAGAGTAGAGAGTGCTATATTATGATCAGGACTCTAATTACATTGTGATGGCATATGGGTCAGGGAGAGGTCAAGAGAAAGGGAGTCAATTTCACGGATTTTGGAAGTATATTCTAAGTGTTAAAATTTCATGAGTTTATGTTTGAATGTAAGAAATGTTTTGTTCAAGTATGTATACTTCTATTACTCAAATTTTGTTGCTGAGACAAAACACCAAATATACATAATTTAAAGGAGGAAAAGCTTCTTTTGGCTCATGGCCTCAGTTCATGGTTGGCAGGCTGTAATGTAGATACATCACGGCAGAAGGGCATGGTGGAAGAAACTGTTAAGGTCATGGAAGGAAGTAAGCAGAGAGATAGGGCAAGAGCCAGAAAGAAGAAAACCAGGGAGTGGATAGAGACCCCAAGATCGCACCCACATGAACCACCCAGACACATCCAGAAGTGTGCCATACTAATATCCTAGGGGTCTCCTAAGTTAATCAACCTAACAACTAAGTGTATCACAATATTATAGCAGGTTGTTTGCTTTCATGAATTCCAAGGCATGCATTGTCCCAGGAGATTCTATATGTGCATCCACATGTATAGCTATGTGAGAAGTCATAGTATTTCATTTAGCATTCTGGCTTCTGGCCCTGATCATTTATGGTTCTGTTTTTGTTTTTCCCTGTTCTCATCTCACCTACATAGTGGTTTAGAAGTATAGGTAATCCTGACTTCAACATCCTAATAGACATTGATGATCCTAGCATATAATCTCTGAGCAACTGAATTCCCATTAGTTTCCTCCTTCCTTAATAGAAGGCAACTTAATCATCATTAGCTTTGATTCCCACATGGGCAGGTTGATATGAAAATAAATTCTGTACAGAGAAAGTGGCTCATGGTCACAACATAAGCTTCTGAGTATGAAAGATTTGGGTTGGGTTGGGTTATGATACCAAATCAGAATTAAAGGATAAAGAGTTTTACTTACTAAAGGGTGACTATTGTAAATGGGGACAACGAATATCTTCTCTTCATAGTTTCTAAGTGATGGAGATAGAAAGCCAATAAATATATCCAAACAGTGTTTAATCATTCTCAGAAATCACTGACTTGTGTTAGTCGTTTTGGGTTTTCTCTTGCTTATGCATTGATATCTCTAGGACTCACTCAACGAGCTTGCTGAGTAGGATTTAGAATCCTCCTTTCTGAGGTGGCCTAGACATTATAGTAAACTAGGAATTATTCAGTTAAGTGCTTTGAATGAGGTGAGATCAGAGGGATATGTCATGATATTATTCAGTCACAAAGTAAACTTTTTGTCCAGAAGGTCTGCCTGCTCAGAGGAGGAAGGGTATAGGGGAATAGTTAGAACTTCTATTCCAGTGCCTTTCAAGATTTATCATAGTTAATACATGCCTTGAAGAATAAACTTGTATTTCAAGTTTCACTGGGACAGAGGGCTTCTGGGAAAAGGGCCATACTTTACTGTGCACTATGAGCCAGTTTAATTATTAACTTGTTTGATTTTGAAGCCATCTAAGGAACCAGAAAAGCATACTCTGAGTGTGTGTAGGTGGGTCACGGAGGTGTGACCTTGGGTACTGTATCTATACCCTGGCCCCTTCATTGCTGGTGTTGTTGTCCTCTTCTGATTCCTGGCTGCCATGAAGTAAGCAACTTTGTTATATCATGCCCTTTTCCTATGATGTCCTGCCTGTAGTCATCCAGTCATCAACTGAGTCCTTTGAAACTATGAGTCAAGTTAAGCACTCTTTCTTTAAGTTGAGGCTGTTGGGTATTTTGTTCAGGAACAGGAAAGTTGACTAATACAGAAAATTGCTATTGTGAGTTGGGCTGCTGCTGTTAATGTGCCTAACCATGTGGTTTAGAAGCTTTAAAAATTGACTTGTAGGAGATATTTGGAAAGGTTTGGAACAGTGTGAGCATGGTATAAGCAAAGCCTGATGAATGATTCTGGTCAGAGTTCAGAAAACCAGGTGATGATAGAAATGTGGATTGTAAAGACCAGGCATATGAGCTTTCAGTTGGGAACAAAGATTGTTTTGGGTGTCAGAGTAGAGACCTTGAATGCTACACTCAGAAAAAAATTGTCTACCTCTTGCTGATGTCCTAAAACTTTGCAGGAGTTTGAGTTTAATGGCTATGGATAATAGATCTGGTGGGGGAAATTTCAAGGCAGGCCAGCATTCAGGCTGTGGTGGGGAATTTCAAGGCAGCCTAGTATTCAGGTTGTGGCTTGGGTACTATAAATACATATAATACATATAGTATTTATAGTGGGAGTCAAGGGCAAAAAGACAGAGCAGAAAATTATTTAAAATTTAAATTTTGGCCCAAAGAGAACTATGTGTAAATTTTAGGCCAAAGAAGTTGTGATTGCTTAAGAGATTAGCGCATTTTAAAAAAAAAAGCAAATACTTTGCATATGAAGAAGAAGATACCTTGATTACATCTCTGAAATCAGCAAGACCTTACTCATTTTAGGCTGAAGATACCAAAGTGTAGATACTGGACTGTTAGCTGCTTTGGGGATTTCTGCCTCAGGAATGTCCTCCAAGACAATTGGCTCCCTGGAATTCATTATTCTGTGCTTAACATTCAAACACTGAGATTGGATCAGCCATGATTCAAGGGCGTGGTTATTGTTTAAGTTGGTTACAGATCTTGGCATTGTCCACACGGTGCTGGTTATTCAGGTATGCAGAATGCAAGAGTTTAGGATCAGGGAGGCTTCCACTCAGATTTCAAAAGAAGGCCAGACTGTGTGACTCTAACACGCAGGTGTGTAAAGCTGTGAGAATGAAGCCAAAGGTCCAGGGAACAATGTCGAAAATAGGAGATGTGAAGAACTAGAACATCAGCAAAGGGAATCTGCAGGCAACAAGAAGGACCAGCCCAAATGAGAGGTCCTATTGGCTGAAACCACAAAGGCCAAAGTGGTGAAGTTACTTAATGTCTCTGGAATTTATAATTCTCTACCATGTTCCCCAGATGCTGGCCATGGAGCTGCAGGACTTAATATTTTCTCTGCTGTATCTGGTCCCAATTCTTCACTACCACCCTATCTCTTCCTTATAGAATGGGAATGTTGACACCAGGCAACTGTATTTTGGAAACACATAACTTGTTTTTAGTTTCCATAAAATTTCACAGCTAAGAGTTTGCCTTGAATCTCAGAAGAGGCTGACTCAGGCTGTTGAGTAATGTTGAAACTGTTGGGATTTTGAGGAAAACTTTGTTGCATTTTAGGTCTACACAGGATAGTTGTATATCATCTTAGGTAGCATTATTAACTTGTGATTGTCTTTA
The DNA here is from genome assembly GCF_000276665.1 of Chinchilla lanigera. Classification (NCBI taxonomy): domain Eukaryota; kingdom Metazoa; phylum Chordata; class Mammalia; order Rodentia; family Chinchillidae; genus Chinchilla; species Chinchilla lanigera. The sequence goes on along the minus strand of NW_004955443.1, from coordinate 17,954,411 downwards.
CCTGGAGATTAAGCATGGTTTACAGATATGTGTTTTGGTGTTAAGTTGCCAAGGTTTGGGATTATATAGTTAAACATAATTGTTTGGCCTAGAAGACTCCTGTAAATTAGTAAAGGATTAGTAAAACATACTTTTAAGTATGTCACAAGAGTGTGACTTTGGGTATTATATCTGGACACTGACTACTTTTTCTGGAACCACTCTTGTGCTCTGCTTCCTGAACCCCAAGAACTAAGCAGCTTTGCTCTGTTACTCCCTTCTGCCATGATGTTCCTTGCTTAGATCCAGCAGACCATGAACTTAATTCTTTGAATCCATGAGCCAAATTAAACATCTCCTACTTTGAGTTCCACAAGTTAGATATTTTTTTTCCAGCAATGGGAAAGCTAACTAGTGCATTCCCCATCTACTAACTCCCTCAGCCTAAGGCATTATGAAAAGCTTCAAATTTGAGTGCTTCTTCTTTGGATGGCACACTTTACATTTCTTATGTCAGTTATGGGAATAGTTCGCAATATCTCCGACTGTTATTATGGATATATTTTGTCATTTGCCATCTCATACCGTATTAAGATCCTTTATACCCAGAAACTTGATGCATTCATGCAATTTTTAGTAGGTGCCAACTAAATGAGAGTTCCATGGTAGCTACTAGTGAAGCGAAAAGAAAGACATCGTATTATCCTCAAATAGTCTAACACATCTGCATCTTACTCATGGTTCCATTTCTGAAGCACTTTGTATCTTGTCTTTTGCTACAAATATTCCATAATTTTATGTACTCTTTACAGTTAGATGCAGCCTTATTATTTAGCAATGAGGACATTAAAGACATCACACCTAAATTGAAGTCAGTTATCCTTAGGTAATTTTAGTGCCAATCTACAGTTCAGTGTTAATTTTGTTCTTATGTTTTTGAGACTAGGTCTCACTATGTAGCCCAGGCTGGCCTTGAACACATTAGGTAGCCTATGATGGCCTTAAACTCACAGTAATCCTCCTGCCTCAGCCTCCCAACTGCTGGGATTACAGGCATGTGTCACCATGTCTCCCTAGTTCAGTGTTAATTTTATATACTTGTATATGTGTGAATGAAATAAATCATATAAAATTGCTAGCATAGTATGTGACACATAGTTGTTGCTCCACAAAACAAAGTCTTATCAATCACTATTATCTAGAGGTTGGTTAACCTCTGTAAGTATTTCTGGCCTTTCAGGTTATCTAGTTTCCGGGCTATCTAGTCACCTTTGATGTTGTGGCACAGAGTGGCCATACACATGTGAACAAATGCACGTGTCTTTGTTCCAATAAAACTTTGCATGTAATAACTAATGGGTAGATGCCTGGAACTGGGGCTTGGACCACAGTTTTCTTATATCTAGTCCAGCCCAACTTTCCAAATTTATAAGAAAAAAGCTGGAAGAAAAGTGAATTATCTCGCATGCCATATATACACTTGTCTTGTTCAAAGCAATGCATGTGCACCCTCTTTCCTGTCCAATGAGATACTGATGGCAAATTTATGTAGAGTAGGTTTGAATTTTCCAATTCTTTCTTTATCATAAGAGTTGAGTTTAAAGTCAATAGTAATAGCATTAAATCATATTTGCCTCTCAAATGAAGTGGACTTTTACTTTAAAACTCAAATGACTAAAAAAAATCTAGATTGTGCTACTACAAATGAATAAAATGTGGGTTTCATGGTCTTTAAGGTAGGAAAATCCATGATATTCTAGCTCTTTCAGGCTGAATATTGCTGTGTCATTCTATATTCTCTTTCAAATATTACATGTTTTTTTTTCTCTTTTGATATTTGACCCCTTTCTACTTTGGCTATAAACCATAGCACTAAAAATTTAAAAAGGTTATTTATGGAATTATAGTAAGAAATGTATAGTTAAAATAAATTTTAGAATTCCTCTCAGTATGTTTTCTAGTTTCACATCCATGACAGGATAGTCATATCCATTGCCCATAAGATTTTGATGTTGAAACTACTCTTCAAAGAAATACAACTAGTTTACAGTTACAATTTCAAAAGTATGCTTTGGTATATCTGGAAATCAACATAGTTATGATAATCACTTCACTAATATTTGGGATTGAGATACATGGTTTTATTATTGACACACATTGTTCAGATGTTCTTTTTCGTTGAAGATATAAAACGTTGTCAAATTATATTAATTGAGATATCGGGGCACCTAACAGTATGTATATGTGTCCAGAAGAATTAAGAAATTTGTAAGAGTAGGGTGTCTTGTAGAAGGCAAACCATGAGACAGAGTGAGAATAAAACACTCTAAACAGGTTACTCTAAAGTTTAAATTTACACTGTATGGATGAGTAATGTATTAAAATTATATTAAATCATTGTACCTATATCCTAAGGCTAGAGATGACTCAATCTCATTTGGGGGTTGGATGCAGGTTTTTGAAATTTTCAAATACAGAAATGATTCTAATGACCTCATTTAAGAATCATTACCATGAAGTTGGTAATGTTTTTTGAGGCTGTGTCTTAGTAAATGGCTAAATTGTCTAATCTGAGGTTGAATTTTTGATTCTTCTGCCTCAGTCTTCTAGAGTGCTTTGATTATAAGCATACAAAATGATGCTTGGTTTATTTTGTTATATTAAGGAAAGGATACTTTTTTTCCTCCTAATAGGAGGAACACATATGTGATAATTTTATACTATTTTGTCTTTCCTATAGTTTCCAGCTCAAAGAGTACCCAATAAACTTTCATTGATGAGAAGTGTACAGAAGAGCAATTCATATTTCTATATTGTGTTGCATTGCAGTGTGACATAATTTTTAGAGATACATTAAGCATACTAGTATTAGGAGAATTAAAATTTAGCACTTTCTGCATATGAAGAACTAAATATGAAAAACTGTTCATATTAGTTTGGTGTTTCCCTAAAAATCATGGGTAAGACTAGCCTGCAAAGGATAAGTATTGAAGCTCAACTCTAAAACTGTAAGATTTACACATGGGTCAAATTCCATATTCCACAGGATTGAAGAGAAACTGCTATAAAGGAATTATTGTATAGATGCCAAGTTACTTAGAAGCCCATTTTATTACAGAGAGCACACAAAGACTTTTCCTCCTAATAGTATTGTCCTGCTTCTTCAGGGTGATGTATGAAATGTAAGTAGTTTTCAACTTCCTATTCTGTGAATCCTCTGTAAAGTAAACTGTCTGCAGAGTGATCTGATGTGAGTTTAAGCCCATGTGTCATCAGTTAATATTTGACTTCCATCCATTTTGTTCTTTCAGATGCAATGCAAGGATTTATTCCTGTTTTTGCCTTGTAGCCAACTGAGAGCACTAAATTCTCTGGGATGGTTTCAAAGTGCCCCAGGGTATAACTTTCTTTTCACTCCCATCATCAGCCACTTTGGTGTGTGTAGATGTGTGTTTGAGCCTTGCAAAGGACAATCCAAGCATGCTCTTTTTATGTCTTTGCACATCCATGAACTGTGAGGTAAGTGAATATCCACAACACAGAATCCAGAGCTATTGGGTGTTCAAAGAACAGGTCCTTTTCTTTGGTGCTTTGTGCTGAACCTGTTTTTATTACCCACATTTTACAGAAGTAGAACTTTGACGTGCTGAGCGTAAAGTCAGTTCTTCAGATGTCGTGTACCAGAAGAAATATAATGGAATCTGGATGAAAGCTCAAAGTCTCCTGTGCTGGAACTGATGAGATGGGTCACTGCTCCATAATAGTGCCCAGACAGGACAATCTATGCAGGCTTTCCAAGGACTCTCCTCATCTTCTGTGGGAAGGGGGCCAATGTAGGGAAGGAGACTGCCATATAGAAGAGCAGTGAGGGATGAGGCCAGCAGTTCAGATGGTTTGTGTAAGCAAGAGACATTCCCATGCAATCAGGGGGAACTTCTGTTATGGTAAAGTAAGTGACAGTCAATTTCATTTATACCAAGATAGAAGGGGCAGCCCAAGATAGTTCAGTTATATATGATTAAGATATACATAAAAATTGAAATAATTTGATTGTGATGGCTTTGAAACCATCAAATATGATCCATGATAAAAACAGATCTATCTTGTGTTGAAGATGGCAGTGTATCAATGTTCTTCTTTGCCAGCGTAATTTTTCCATTGAACAAGTCTATGTCTCCATCCACTATTATTTCCTTTGAACCTAAGGAATTTTCTTTATAGTTACTTTCAGCTCAAATATTTAGGTAACCACTTCTATGGGCTGCTGTTTGTCTGAAAATATTTTATGTAACCATAAATTTTCGGTGGCTATTTTTATCTAATATAAAATTCTAATGTCAATTTTCTCTCAAAACACTTCTGTAGCGTCAGTTAACTTTATTCTTACTGATAATTCTTTATTCTTACTGATACTGAAATATCGACTTTATTTTATGTGTAATTGTTCATTTAAGATCTTTTTAAAAAAATGCTTTTGTTTTTAACAAAATGTTGTTTTTAAAATTAACTGTTATCATTTTTTGCATTTATCACACTCAGACTTCCTTGATGTTTTATATCTGTGACACAGTGTCTTTCATTACTTTTGGAGAATTCTCAGGCATTAACCATGGAATAATGTTTCTAGCACATCTTTTCTCTTTTGTTTTCCTCTGAGAATTCAGCTTCACTTATGTAGGGATTTCTCAGGTATCTTTATTTTTTTATTTTTTATTTTTTTGGTTTTTCTCCGGTACCAGGAACCGAACTCACGACCTTGCGCTTGCCAGGCAGGCGCTTTTGCCGCTGAGCTAAATCCCCAGCCCCCTTCTCAGGTATCTTTAAATTATCACTCCCCCCACCTTCTGTAGAGGGGTTATTCTTATAAGAAGAAATATTTCCAATCTTTCACATATGAAATATTTCATATCACATATTTCATATGTGAAAGATTGGAAATAACACTAAGTGTTTTGGTTACTTTTCTCGTTGCTGACAAAAAATATCTGACACCCAAAGTTAAAGGAGGAATGGTCTATTCCAGCTCACAGTTTGTAGAAGTTTCAGTCCATCATACACTGGCTCCAAGGCATGGTGGCATGATAAGGGGTATTGCAGAGGAGAAACAGTCCATGGCAGAGCAAACGGAAGCAGGAGCAACAAGCTTGCCTTTTTTCTCTCCCTTTATATTCCATCCCTATTGATTGGTGCCACCTACACTCAGGGTGGGACTTCCATTATCTATCCCTAGAACTATACTAAACAATCTAGTACCACACATTTTAATCCCAATATTACACACGCATGATCCAGCTACCTCCCTATGAGCACATGAGGCTTTGGGGAGACAGCTAGATACAAGTCATAATAGTGAGATTGGACCTTTCGTGAGAAACACTGGAAAATAAAAGGCAGCAGAAAAGTGTGGTTCAAATAAACCAGTGAAATAATTTGCTTTCAGATTCTTTGGTTAATGCCAAAGAAAATAGGAAATATTTTCATATGGAAATAGAAGGGGATTAACAGAAAAATAAAGCATCAAAATACTTTGGGTTAATATAACAGGAGAGTGAGAGAAGTTCACATAGTTTTCTCATTTCTAAGAAACTAGCAATATTCTCCATGACAGATCTAGGCACAAACATCCAGGTAACAACTCTCATTAGTAGACCCAGAGTTATTTGATGATACTGGCTCAGAAAATAGTGGGTCATCCTTTTTTTCCTGAAAAAATAATGTTGAAATATTCATTTTCAGCTTAATGAACCTGGTTTACTTTTACATCTATAGCTGGATTTATATCAAGAATTTGTTCATTTGTGCAGATTAATTTTTACATACCTCAGAGCCATGCAACTCTCAATACAATTTCTACTTATAATAAGCTTAGTCATAAATGAATTTTCTCACCCATCATCCTCAACTCTCTTGGGACATTGCAGGATAGCATAAATGCCTTGCAGAATTCAGTGATGGGAACAAGGACATAAGGCAATTTCCCAAATTTCTCCGGGAGTCTTGTTAATGAGATATTAGACCAGCTGTAAGTTTAATCTGACCATTCACGGAGCTATGCAGTTTTCCAGAAATCTGTACTGTAGACTCAAAATAGCAGTTAATTTCACAGTATCTCGAGGAATTAGGACAACAAATCCTCAGGCCAGCTCTATAGCTAATGTAGCTTTTAATAACGTATGTTGAGGATGCTTGCGGCCTGAGTTTCTCACCCTGGGAAAGACTCCCCTAGAAAACTTTCATCTGAAAGGGTAAGTAGGATAACCATGTACTATTTAAAACTTTACATAGGACAAAAGTATAAAATAGCATAATAACAATATAAAGTTAGTATAATAAATAAAAATATAAAGTTTAGGTTATAAGTAACTTTATGATTTTTTTATGCTGTTTATACTTCTGTCCTATATAAAATCTTAAATTCTGTTTTTTTTCTGGTCTTCTTTTACTGAATAATGCTGAGTTTTTGTTTTATAATCAGAATACTCTTCTTCTAGAAGGTAAAATTTTACTTCTGTAATTTTTCACCCTGACAAATAATCTTCATGCACATTTCATTCAATAGTGTTCAGAGTTCAATTTCTCATCCATTATTGTACACCTGAATTATAAAGTCATAATCACCTCATATACCAAATTTTCAAAATTGAAAGTGAAAATCATTGGGCAACAAATTGATATGCAGTGTTCTGTGTAGAAATTTCTAAAGAGTAACTTTATTTTCCATATACCACTTAGATTTGCCATCACAACAGAAAGAGTAAAGAGTAAATAGTATTTTATTGGCCACAAATTGGATGTACTCTATGTACCTTGAAAAATAAAATAGAAAGTATTAAGATATATTTTGAAAATGATATATTGGATGAACTCAGGTAATTAATAAATAAAAATAGCTTTGCAAGTATCATGAACTTAATACCCATCTTCCCCAAATTTCCTTCATGTTCATAGTATGTCACAACCTGCCCTAGCCCTAAGAAATCATTGATCGCTATTTTGTCACCACAACTTGTTTAAGAACTTCAGATTGCCTTACAGTATGTCCTCTATTTTATTTGGATTCTTTCCCTCAGCATAAATTTTTCAATGTTTATTTATATTACTGCTTGTATCTGCACGTAACAATTCCATGGACACTTTCGTATAAGTCTTTTTCTTTTCTGTCCCAAAGCAGGTGTTTATTTCTTGCCATACACAATTCAAACCAAAACTACAAAAAAGCTGAGCACATTCAAATACTTTAGGAAATATTCTCTGATAACCTCACAAATTCATTACTCATTCATGTGAGGATTCACTTTTCATAACATATGAAGGTATGACTGCTTTGAAGATAACAATATGCGATATAACAACCATTATTGATTTTCTAGCATCTTGTTGTAAAATTCTGTATTATTTTAAATGTTTTTTTTAAAAAATTTTATTCTCTTTAAAATAAAAAAAGAAAGAAATGATTTGCCTGGAAAATGGCTGCAAAAATGTGCAAATGGTGTCATCTTCCATCATGACAATGGTCCATGTCATCTGAGCCTTTATGTAGACATAGGTTTTCATTTCTCTTTGGTAGATACCTAAACGTGTACTTACTGTGTTACACAAATGCATGCTCAAATTTATAAGGAACTCATGGTTTTAAAAATATTTGTACCATTCTACAATTTCTCCAATAATATAAGAGGGTTCTGAGTGTTTCAGCTACTCATCAATATTTGATGTGGGTGTATACTTTTTAAATTTTAGCCATTCTTGTGGGTATCTAGTAATACTTCTTTTAAGTTTCTCTTATTACTAATGATAATGAGCATTGCATTATGTGCTTACCAGTCATTTTCTGCCTTCGTTTTGAAGTACCTGTTTAAATCTGTTGAACCATTTGTGTGTAGTGTGGGTACAATTCTGGTTGAGTAAGAAGAATTCTTTGATCATGATAATTGAAGTTCTTTTTGACATAGTGTGTTGCAAATATTTTGGTATATCCATGACTTTACTTATTTTCATTTCTCTTAATAGTGTCTTTCAAAGAACAGAAGTTTTCAATTTTGATGAATTCTAATTTACCACTTTTTGCTATTATCTTTCATTTTTGTTTCTTATTTAAAGAACCTTCATCTAACAATGTCAAAAATATTTCATCTTATATTACAAATTAGAAAGACTTAGCTTTCCATCTGGGTTTATAATCAATTTTTCTGTGTTTTAGAAGATATTACCCATATGTAACTTAATTGCTGAAAAAGTCATTCACTTTTGGGGATCACAAATAATAAATTGGGTCTTGAGGCTGTCTGGGCTGTCCTGGTCCTGCCCTTTGAGCCAGATTGGCACACAGAAACCCCCTGTTTTTTTTCTGGACACAGTTGAAGGCCCTCGGGCTAGTGATACTGGTGCTCACAGGGCAAGAGAAGACCTACTGAGGACATAAGGAATCTGGGGAAACGACAATTTCCCTATGGCCCCCTGTCTTGTCTTTGCAAGAATTCTTTGTTCTTGTTAGACTGCCATAGTGGCCTTTACTCTTGCTGGAAACACTCCCTGCCCTCTATCCATTGTCCTTGACACAGACATAATCAATAAACACTAGGGTTCTGACTACTTCGTGGCCTTTTGTCCTCTGAGAACAACTGGTCATCCCAGATCCCTGCTACACCACTGTTTTGCCCCTTGCTCTTTCTTTCATCGTGTGCCATAACAACAGGCAGGAGATTGGAGCCCACTGCAGGAGTCTCTAGTAATTCACCGTTGTGTTATATTATTATCTTGTCATTTTGGTGAAAATCAGTTGTGGGTTTTTTTAGTATTCACTTCTCTGCTCACTGTGGAATTTTTCATTAATAACATTTAAAAATTACTATGAGTTTATTATAAATCTTTAAATTAGAGAATGTGTATTCCAACTTTCTTAATTATTTTCAAGGTTTCTCTTGTTTATTTTTAGGGATTAGTTTTAAGTTGACAATATTATATTTTATGAAATGGCACAATGAAATTTTGTTTAATGTTGCTCATATCAATTTAGAACTGTCATAAATATGGAGTTTTTGATGCATGAATGTGGTATATATTTTCATTTATTTGTATCTCTTTTAATTTCTCTTAATGATTCTTTGTAATATTCACTGTATAAACCTCTTAATTATTCAATTAAATTCATTTATAAGTATTTTTTAATTTAGATGCTATGGTAAACAGTATTTTTAAACTTTTATTTTCTAATCGTTTGTTCCTATTGTATATAAATAAAATTGGTTCTTATATATTCACCTCATAAACTGTAATGAGTGTGCAATTTTCTTCCAGTTCTAGGAATTCTTTATGTGTTAATTAAGGCTTTCTATGTATAGTATCATGTTGTTTGAGAATAACATCCGTTTACTTCTCTCTTTGTATGCCTTTGTTTATGCAAATAAACGATTTGTATGCCTTTTGCTTACCTTGCCGACTGTACTAAGTCTTCACACAATACTGATGAAAAGCAATGAGAGAAAACCAATGTTTTTCCCACTGTTTGGAAGAAATGCTTTAGTCTTTCCCTAATGAAAATTACAGCCATGATAGGTTTTTCAAGTTTACTCTTTATTTATTTCAAAATATTTTTTTGAGTTCTCAAAATTGTTTGTTATGTATAGGTATGAATTTTCATCAAATACTTATTTTGTATCTTGATATAATCTTTTGTGCTTTTCTACTTTTTTACAAATATATGGAATGAAATCAACTTTTACATAACAAATCTTTCATTCTTTTTTTTTGTTTTTGTTTTTGTTTTTGTTTTTCTCTGGTATGGGGAACCGAACTCACGGCCTTGCGCTTACCAGGCAGGCACTTTGCCACGGAGCTAAATCCCCAGCCCCAACAAATCTTTCATTCTTGAGATAAAGCTCACTTGATCAGGAAATTTTACTGAATAAATAATAAATACATGTTCATGCAATATTTATATAGTATGTATATATGTATATTTCAGTGCTCAATTTGCTTTTTAAAAATTCTTTAAGAAATATTGATTTACAAGTTTCTAAATTATACCTATTAACTTCTTTTTTTAAAGCTGAGAAAAGTAACAACTTCTGTCTGGAGCGTTTGCATGCCTTGTTCTTTTCAAAATGGGAAAATAGAAAAAATCTGCACTCCATATTTATGACAGCTTTATTCCTAATAGCTAAAACATCGAATTAATCTAAATGCCTGTTGACATACAATTGGATAAATAAAATGATTGATTTATTTATTTACTTATAATATATATGACCCATCATGTAGAAAGATTCCAAAATACTCAAACTCATAGAAGCAGAATAGATTTGTGGTGGTCAAAAGCTGGGAAGTTGCGAATTGAAGGGTAAAATGTCTGTTTCACTTGAGAATATCCCATAGAACTTCTATAAGACAATGCCTACATGTCATGTTATTTTGCTCAGGAGGCTGAGGCAGGAGGATTGGAAAATTGAGACTAACCTGGGCAACAAATTAGATAAAAAATAGGCTAAGGATGTAGCTCAGTGGTAGAATGCTTGCTTAGCATGCACAGGGCCCTAGGTTCTATTCCTCTGCAGATAAATTAAAGACTAATACAAAAACCAAAACAAACAAAAAACCCACCAGTATTGTAGTGTATGCTTAAAGTTTGTTAAGTGGACAGATCTTATGCTAAGTATTTATGTATTACACATTCGCATATATAAATAGCAAGTGAAGGAGGTGAAAGAAAAGTTTTGGAGGAAGTGGACAGGTTTATGCATAGATTGTAATGTTGGTTTCATTGGTGTGTTCTTGTTTTCAACACTTCGTGTCTCTACATTGAATATGCACAGCTTTTTGTGTGTCAATCTTAGCTCAATAAAGTGGTTTAAAAGAGATGGGGCAATAACAAAGTGCCTCAGAGATAATGCCCAGTAATGGTGCTCAATATTCTATATAAAAATTTTTCATGTGTTACTCTGAATGACAGACATAAACCATAGTCTTGGTTTTAGGAAATAAATACCATCAATCTGTATTTTAAATTCATTGGGTCATTTAGAGCTCAAATTTCAGGTAGGAAGGAAAATGAAATGAATGTAAGAAATTGCAGTGTTGGTCATATTGTTAAGTAGAAATGGGTTAAATAGCATTTTACCTCTCCTTTTGCTTTCTGTAGCACAGCATCTATTCTCTGAGAAAACAGATTCTGATTTAGGAGATACTGATAATATGTAAAGTTTGTGAATTTGAATATTTTTACTGTTATTTAAAAACACTCTTTCTAATGATATTCATGATAGATGACACCATATTCAGCTTATGGACTACATGAGCAGGCACTGACATAGGTGAAGGAAAAGCTAAAAGTAAACTTGAAACTCCATGGAAAGGATTGTCGAAATGAAAATGACTTGGAGATCAAGATTTGTGACCACATAAACATGAAAGTTGCTGCAGTCTTCCATTCCCTTTAGCTGGGTACCCCTGGGTATTGGAGCCTACAGAACTTGGACACAGCGGTAGGTCTGTGTGATGGTTTTCAGAATGTTTCTGTGAGTCATTTCCTATATAGTTACTTGCAGTCCTCACAATCCTCCAAGGGAAGTGTTACCCCCACCAACATCACAGGTAAAGAAATTGAGGCACAGAAACACTAAGGAACTTCACATGGATGTGCAACTCCTAATGTTGGAGTAAGGAATTGAAAAGGACATGTTTATTGGTGTTTCTCATGTAAAGAAAACATGCTATATTTAAGCTTGCATGTCTGACTTATTTCACTTAACATTGTGTTCTAAAATTGGATCCATTTATCTATGAATGTTTCAGGATTATTTTCTCTTATTATGTAACTATGAAAATTTGTTTTACTTTTTAATAAAAAATTTAAAAATAGGGCCACAAAATATTATGGTTAGGGTTTACAAGGGACTAGACAATACAGGAGACATAATTATAGTATTATTTTATAATATTCACTCAAAACATCAAATGCAGAAGAGTGCAAGCAAACTGTCCATGCACTACAGAGCCAAAGAATCCAGCTGAGGGCCTGAATTCTACAGTAACGTCCTGCATGAGTTCGGCTGAAGACCTAGAACCTATAACAATGTCTCCCATGAGTCCACGACAATGTCTCACACAAGTCTACATCAAGGACTTGCCCTGGGAAGGCCCAAAGGTTAGTGGTGAAAGCTGGAAAGTCTGCACTAGCAGGATCAAGAATCTGTGTCAGCAGGTTGAGGGATCTGCAGTGAAGCCAGGAAGTGATGCCCAAGGTAAGGACTAGAGCTTCCATGAGAAGAACCATAGCCATCCTCAGTGACAGTGAGGACCCAAGCTGACAGTGAGAACGGCTGAGTTCCTATCAAGAAAACCATCATGACAATCTTCTCCAGGAGAATCAACAGCACATCACCTTCCCCTCCAGTTCTCTTTTTATACTTTTTATACTTTTTAATCCTCAGGTGGGCCTTCCACACCCAGAACCCTACTGATTCAGTTCAGCTGGGTGCTACGAGTTGACCATAGGTTAATCCACCACACACAGATGTGGATGCTCTTGGTGCTGTTGTTTTATCTTGTTTAGCCTTTTCAGGAAAGTGTTGAACGAGCAGGGTATTGGACATTCTTGGATGGATTTGGTATTTTTAGGAAGAGGAGGAGGCACTGATTTGAGATTTCACTGAGCTCCCTACACGTGCATGTGTGAGAGAGTTCTGGAGGGGGATCGTCACCTTGCTAGTCCTCAGCTGTCCGTTGTTGAGGTCCAGGCCAGCAGGCACCTCAGTCAAACTGAGCTGCTACTCCCTGAGGCATCTTGCATCTGGAGCGAGGCAAATGTATGAAAACTAATTGTTTTTTTGGATATTTAATTGGATATTTCTCCAGGGAAGACTACAAAGAGTTGCTCTAAATTTCAAATGATAAAAAGAACAAGGATATAAAATATTTATTAAATTCTCCATATGTGCCAGTTAATATGCTAAAGGACATTTTTGCACTTATTTGCCTATGTCCCAAAACAATTTTATGTGGTAAATACTATTATTATCATTACTGTTCTAGTCTCTGTCTGCCTGTCTGTCTCTCTGTCTGTCTCTTTCTCTGAAAAGGAATCTAAAGCTTAAAAGCAGGAGAGGAATTACCCAGTGGTCCTCTGCTATTGAGAGGAAGAACTCTGAATTAAGTGTCCCTGACTTTAGTTCCTATAGGCTTAATCACTAAAGGTCGTTTACTTATAAAAATTAATTAAAATAGGCAATCCTATACTGAGTGTTTGCCATGTGTCAGATATTGTCTTGTTAAGCAGAGTTTATCTATTAGATATCCAAAAAGTAATTGTAATAGAGACATTTATAATTAGACAGTAATAAATACCAGAAGCACTGATGCAAATCAGGGTGCCACTGGAAATAAACCAGAAGCACTTGTACATGTCAGAGTTGAAGCAAAGGATCAGAATGTTTACTGAGTAGTTGACTGACTCACTGACATATTCCTTGATCCATTTATTTATTCCTTGATGAACAGATAGATATATTCCTACATTTATTTTAAGGAATTTGCTTACATGATTGTAAAGACACGGGTGGAAAATCTTCAACCCACAAAGCAGTCCATCAGGAAAGGCTGGGTGAGCTCTCACACATGAGTGAGAGTTGTTGTCCACAGTGGGACTTATTTTTTATTTGGGACTCTCCAGCTCTTCCCTTACAACCTTTCAACTTATTGAGTTATGCCTATCAGATTAGGTAGGATAATGTTCCTTACTTAATGAGTGTTGCAGACTTTTATCACATCTGCAAGTTTCTTTTAAGCAACATCTAAAATAATGTTTGCTTGAATAATTGGGGGGCTGCAGCCAAACCAAACTGTCACGGAAAAGCTGCCCATTAGCACTTAACTGGGAGCAAGAAAGAAGAAAGGTACCAAGAAAGTGGCTGCCACCGTTAAGCTACTGTAGCTGCTACTGCTACTGCTTCTGCTAGTGCTGCTGCTGGCCACCTTCCATGGTCAGTCACACTCTAGGAGTCCTAGGTGCTCACATAGATCTTTACAAAAAAGCAAGTGAAAAGGGTATTATCTTATTTTACAAGTGAGAACTTTGAAGCTCATAGTGATCAATGGATATGAATGTGCATATGTATATATACATGTGTTTGTGGGCATTGTTCTTTCCTCTTTCTTTACACATTGTTGGAATTTGCCATTTCTCTTGACATGAGAACTGTACCTCTACTGGTAAGACATGAATTTTATGAAACCCAAACCACCAAATCCAGTGACCTTTGTGTAGCTCAACTCTTTAAATTATGTTTTAGGTGTCAGGAGACACGAGTTAAACTTCCACATCTACCAGTGAAATAGTGGGATTGTGGTTTTTGGTCATAATTTTAAGATTGCTTAGTGTTTCTGGATCTTATGGTCCACTTTCATTCACGGAGGAACAATACTGCCTTCTCTGCTATCAAGTGAGTGTCCCAATTGCTGTTCTACCCCCATAGCTCTGGTGGATCTCCACTATTAACAGCAGCAAACAAAAGGCATGGAGTTTGTGTACGAGCCAGGCATGCTTCAATATGCTTTACATCACACTCTGATCTTCCAGGTGAACCTAGTAGCCCAATTTTATAGATGAGGAAACCAAGGAAGAGAGAAATTAAGAAAACTGCTCAAAAGCACAGAGATTTTAAGTCCTGGTAAAGAATTCCAGTGCTGTCAACTCTATTTCTGACCTCTTCTTAGCCCATGGGAGTTTACCTATAGAAGACATTGTTTTCCTTCAAGATGACCATTGACTAATGAATGCACCTGTGATGTTTTCACTGCATCTTTGCATCCTTTTTTTTAGACAGGAGAATTCAGCTGCCAGCCCACAGAAGAAAATTACAATCATTTTGTATAGTTTGGATGTCTTTATTTTAGCCTTTGGCCTCAAGTAGATAAAATGGCCGCTCGCACTGACTGGTAACAACTTATACTAGTGATCCAGAGAGAACGTGGTAATATTTCTCAAGAAGATGAAAGTTGGAACTTGCAGAAATTTATCGAGGACATTCTTCAAAGACTGCAGGATCCTTTTTTTGTTATATGTTTTTCACAGTGTCTGGCAAAAGAAGGGCAGTTTATCTCTAATGCTCTCATTTCAAGAAGTACACTCTGATTTGTGAGATAACAGATATGACTTTTCAGTCTTTTTTTCCAAGTACATTATACTCACAGCTACAAATGTCAAAGGAACTGGTGAAAAAATATTAGAACAAAATCAGTTTCCTGAAAATGGAAATGAATGTATTTTAGGATTCTACAATAAAGGCACTCACCTTATCAGGATGCAAAGATTTGCAGTTGGAAGAGTAGAATTTGCATTTGATTAGGGTTCTTATTTTTCAAAGATAGTCATTAATAGTGCTCAACATGTATTCAGCTATAACTAGGCAGGTTCTTCCAATCACTTTGTTGAGCTTATGTTGTAGGACAGATTGCTTTGATAAAATCTTTCTTATTATTAAAAATGTACAAATGCTATGACCTAATTCTCTTTGGAATTTATCCCACTGACATGTATATGTGTGTATGAGAATTTTGGTACAAGAATATTCATTGTAACATGATTTGTAATAGATAAAAACTGAAACAACCTAAATCTTGATCAGCATGGACCTAACAACATAACTACAATATTTCAGGGCCACTACCACAAAATTCCAATAAAAATTGACTAATAGTTATTTTTCAGAAATTTAATTCTCCCATCAATAAAAATTGAGTAGCTAAATTATTAAGGTTATAGATGACTTTAATAGTGCTACAAAAGCCTGCCTTAACAAATATATATAAGAAATTGAACTCAATGTTAGTGAACACAATATTTTTAAGAACAAATGGAATTTTGGAAAAAATTGACTATGCATGAGAACAAAAAACAAAATAAAGTTGGAAGAACCAGTGTCAATCAAATAGTTTTTCTAATCACAATATGATAAAATTAGAAATCAATAAAAATGTTGGGAGCTGAAAAATCCAACCAAGGATTAATACCAGGAATATACAAAAAACTTATAAGCTATAAAAATAAAATAGTCCAATGCATAAATAGATAAAGAATATAAAAATAAAATTCCCAAAGAAAGATCCAGAAATCTATACTTACTATAGAAATCTTTATTTATTTCATAGAAATTTGTACCTAAAATATAGCATTTTTTGAAAAAGGAATCTACAAAAAGATATGCAGAGTGCAATAATACTCATCTCATTGAAGAAAACTTTCCTATCTGATGTTATACTTATCCAAAAATATGTTCAATAAAGGTTAGATAGACGAATAGGAACATAGTTCACCCAAAGAAAAAGAGCAGTAAGATTGTAGAGAAAGTGAGGAATAATGAATGAGGATGGGTCATTTTTCACATGTGTAAAATTTTCCATTTTCCCTCCCACTCTCCTCCTTTCTTTTTCTTCCATTCTCCTTTTATAAATAAGTTCTTATGCTAGTATAGAATTATTTTAATCCTTTTTTCATTGGTGGACATTCTCTTGTTGGGTACCCTTTGCTATGTTTTTCTATGTTTTGGTTATTTCATAATTGAGGCCAAGACATTTTTAAAATATCTCTTAACTATAAGGCTTTTTTCTATTAGCATTTTTCTGGCTCTGACCCTGGCACTTATTATCGTGTGCTGTCTCAGTGCTAAAGTATCCTAATAAGACTCCTTGCTTCCCATGCAATCTACCAGGCATTTGCTTCCAAGATCTCCTTAGTAAATTCTGTGAAAAAGGTTGAGCAAGCATTTTAAGGTCTCAGTTTTATAGCTGATGAAAGAGAGCCAATTAATTTGTCCAAGAACATATAGGCAGAACTAGGGCTTCACTGAGCTCCTAATTCACTGAGTATTGTGCTATTATAGGTTGCTTTAAATTTTTAAATGTCCTTTCTACTTGAAAGAAAGTTCATGATTCTTGTCCACAGTATACTGATACGATTAAGGGAAGCAGGGATAAACATTCACCTGTTACGTCAAGCATTATTAATTAGTGGTAATAGTCTATATTCTGAGTTTCTGGCAATCAATTGGTCCTCCTGTACCCATGTAGTGAGTGACAGTGATAATGATAGCTACATGGAAGGTACTTATTTAATGATGTCTCTTAACTACAGAAATGCAATAAACATTTGTGTTTCTTTTGATTCAGGCACATGCACACGCACTCACAAACCCCACCAAAATGGCAAATATGACTTTTATCACTTGCTGTATCTGTTTTGAACATTTTTGCTGTGATTTGAAAGTAAACTCCAAAGGCCAGTGTGTTAAATACTTGGCCACCAGGGGCTGGGGATTTAGCTCAGGGGCAAAAGCGCCTGCCTGGCAAGCTCAAGGTCGTGAGTTCGGTTCCCGGTACCGGAGAAAAACAAAACAAAACAAAGCAAAACAAAAAAAAAAAAAATACTTGGCCACCAGTGTGCAGTGCCTTGGAACCTTTGGGAGGTGGGGCTTAGTGGGAGGAAGTGACGTCATCAGGGCAGGTCATTGTAGGGGATATTGGGAGGCTGAACTCTTTTTCCTTTTGCTTCAAGGCTGCACACTGAGGTGAGCAGCTTCCTTTGCCACACACTTCTGACATCATGTACTGTGCTGCCCAAAGTCCAAAGTGATAAGGCCCAGCTATCATGGAATGAAACCGTGAGCCAAATAAATCTTTTCTATTCCTACGTTATGTTGCTTACCTTAATTACTTTGTCACAGCAATGGAAAGCTGATTAACACATTTGAACACTTGAAGTGTGTCATATTCCCCTGATATTTATAACTATTACTCCCATAAAGAACTCCCAGATAGGAGGTGGCAGAGGGGCTCACCCCGTGTCCCACAAGTCACTGGATTCAATTGGAATTGATTCTATTGATTTTATTCATTTTGTTGATTGTATTGCAATTTGTTTTCCAACTCCAAGAATGCCATTTCTCCTTGAGAAGTGCTGACAGCATCCCTGTCAGGCTGAGAATCTGTAGGTGACTCACTGTATTGCTTAGTAGTTTAAAATCTTTTGCTAGGCTGTACTGGTCAATTTAGATAGAGTAACAGCCATCTGCCACACTCTAAGCAATCAAGTCCTTTCACTTGCATTTTTCTACCAGGTGCAATTTAATCCTTTTCCCCTAATGTTTCAACAGCATTCACCTAACAGGTTTCAGAATGTGTTTTCAGGAGACTCTGTGAATGTGAGCGTCAGCCGGTCATATAAGTGATAAGCCTCTGTCAGGGAGAATGCCTGACCCCATTCCTTTGCTAATCTCTGGGAGACCAAGCCACAGCGGGAGGTGGTGAGGCTGACTCCACAGCCCTCCCAGATGGGCAAAGTGACTCTTGAAATTCTCTTGCCCCAGTCGGGAGGTCTTTTTCCTCCTAAATCCTCAGCATAAAATCTGGGGTGCGAAGCCTCACTCTGTTGTCAGAGCCATCAGACCTCTCACCATCTATTTCCGTTATCACTGTGAGGGCAGCTGGGCTTAATGATGTCTTGCAGCCAAATGAACGGAAATGGAGGGCCCTACAGAGAGAGTGAGAAAGGCTCAGCCTGTCTTTTCTCCATGCAGAAAACCCCTCATGAGGGAGAAAAACGGTTATTTCTTTTATATTTTAAACCATAGGTCCTAGATTCTGCAGGACAAAAACCCACAGAAATTATGGTAATTCCTTATACACTAGAACATTCCCTCTTTCAAAGAAGCTCAAAGTTTTAACAGGCTTTGTCTTGATCTCAAGTCCCTCATGTCTTAAGGAAGTCTTCTTTAACCATATGTGATGGTTTATACTAATGTATTGCTCACTTTCTTATTCCTATTACCTTGAAATTTAAAAACTATAGACCGTAATTTTGCAAGCTTGAATCTGGTTTATCAAAATGACTGATCTGAAGACAACAATATGCAGTATAAGAATCATTATAGGTTCTTCTACCTCTCAACAGTGCCACTGACTGGGGACCCAGCCTTCAACGCAAGGGCCTTTGAGGGACATTCTTGATCCACCCTTGCCGTGGAAGGCAAGCTCAGATAAGAAGCTTCAAAATGAAAGACCTACATTTGATGCCGAAGTTCACCACAAATTATTGATCATGAGCAGATTATATTCTTTGGCTCTTGCTTTTTAATCTATAAGATGAAGTGAACTGACTCTTTTCAACTACATTTTACTACATGACAGTGTTGGAACCTCCTCCTACTCAGACTTTTCCCTCACTGATTCTGACTTCTATTATTGTAGGAACTCCTTTTTTTGGCCTACCAACTTTATTTCTCTACTAGCTTTCAATCTAGAATCGTCCATGTTAAAGATTACTGTTTGAGTTCTTTGTTCATCCTATTACCTATATAAAGGAACTTTTGGGGGCTGGGGATTTAGCTCAGCGGCACAGCACCTGCCTGGCAAGTGAAGATTGTGAGTTCGAATCCTGGTACGGGGGGGGGGGAAGGAACTTTTTTCCTCAGTGAGATGAATATAAATAATTTGATTAGAGTCCTACCCTGTTTTTCCTACTAAAATTTAAATCTTAAATTGCTTTGGAATACGAGTGGTTGCCACATGTTGCTCATACCATTTCCCATCTGATTATTGCCCTGAAGGTACAGTAGACTCTGGTGGTCTGTGTGTTCTGACATAGTTTTGCAGCTGAAGCAATGACTGAAGACTTCCTTATTGTCTTTGGGGTATAACTTATTTAAAACAGTTGAATAAAAAAGAGAAATTTTAAAGTTAATTTTGGTTTTGTTGGTCATATTTATTCTGCATATCTCTTTCTCATATTTTAAAATCAGGTACACTTTCTCTGGAAGGTCACTATCTTTGCACTGCTTTATGAAATATATTCACATTGGTATTTATTCATTTCTTCAGTGTGGTACTGGAGAGTGTACCCACGTCCTTCACACAGAGATACCTATTTAGTCCTTTTAAAATTATTTTTGTTTTGTTCTTTGCTTTGAGAGAGGGTCACATTAAGGTGCTAAGTTTCCTGGGCTGGGCTCAAACTCACAATTCTCCTGCCTCCTTCTCTCAGGGTGCTGAGACTAAAGAGTGTGCCCCACGCCTGCCTTCACATGGGCTTTAAAAGCATATGCAGGGTGCTTGTCTTTCTAGAAGGAAATGTAGTTGGGGATTTTTCTTTTCCCCTTTTCTCTCTTGTTTTACCTTGAAGTGCGTTTGAGGTTTGAAAGAGAGAAGTCCAAAGGTCCCATTTTCACTAACTTGGCAATGTCATAAAGTGGTTCTGTGCATTTTGAGCAGGTGGATAGAGAACAGTGAGTGTTCTGTGGTGCTTTCAAAAGTGGTTTAGAGGCTTCCATACAGAACATTTGCATGCAGATGGTACACTTGCCTCGGGATGCTTCCTGCCTTTGGGAGCCTTGTTAATGTAGAACTCTCTCAATTAGACTCTTCCTGACCTTCATGCAGTTCTCCTGAAGGCAATAGAGCAAATTTAGACACTGGTTGTCTTTACTCCCTCACTAAGCAGTGTACTGGGCCATCTCTTTTGCCTTCTAGATTTCTCACAGTGAGCCAGGAATTCCAAACTCAAAGCTACACATACTAAATTGAATGAGTGGTCCAATTCAAGCCTCTCAATTTTAGGTTTGAAAAGTTGAATCTAAAAGTATTGAATCCCTTCCCCCATTTAATTGTGGGGTGTGTGTGTGTGTGTGTGTGTGTGTGTGTTTGTGTGTGTGTGGAGAGAGAGAGAGAATGAAAGAACAAGAGAAACTTAGTACTTGGTTGGTTCCTTGGAAGACAACAATTTTATAAATTCCTTTTGTGTCTCAGAAATGACAAGAGATACTGGATACCTGCAACCAGTTCTCAACTAGTGGCTTTACCACTTTATGCAGGAGAAACTCTCTTACACCCTCAAAATGCCTGATACCTTCTGTATTTTTGCCTGTCAATAGATTTTGAACTTAATATTATATTACAAATATATTAAAAAATTTGCCAAAGATCCTTTTTTTAATACACGTCTTCTCACATTCAATCTTTTTAAGAAAACTAAATATCTTTTAATTGCTTATTCTTTTTTAACAACTGATTTTATTTTATTTTATTTATTTATTTATTTTTTTATTTTTTTGGTTTTTCTCCGGTACCGGGAACCGAACTCACGACCTTGCGCTTGCCAGGCAGGTGCTTTTGCCGCTGAGCTAAATCCCCAGCCCCAACAACTGATTTTAAATAATACCAGATTCTTATAAGATGATATACTCTTCTATTTTCTGTTTTATTATAATCCTAGAATTAATTCTACAAATAATTTTTGAGCACCTCTTTGTTGTCTATTTGCTGTGCTCTAAGAATATAAAAATGAACAAGAAAGAACTTTTTTTTAGCATTTGCATTCTAATAGGAAATTAGGAATTAAACTACACTGAGTTGATTGCTATGTTAGCAACTGCATGAAGAATGCCACAAGAACACTAAGGAAAATCACCACATCCATCTCTGGGATGTCATAGAAGATATATTGAAATAATTGGTAAAAAGAATGACTCCAGAATCTGGGTAAGATATAGGGGAAAAAATAGAAAGTGGGAAGGTTCCTCATGAAGAGAACATATGTAGAGACCCCAAGACATTAGGACAATTCATGATCTCAGAGTTGCAAAATACCTACAGCTAGAAGTATGATATGAAAACAGCAAGGGATGACATAAGGAAGACAGTAAAATGTTGTATCATGATAGGTCGTTCAAGCACTGGGAGCATAAAGATAACTAAAGCAGAGGCCTGTAACTGGGACACACTCAGAGCCTGACCGTGGCTATCTTTCTTTCCGTATGTGCTTTGTGGTTTATATCTTTCATCAACTTTATTAATTTCTATAATTAAACTATGATAAGGGTATCTCACAAGGTGAGAAAACTTGGATTAAATGCATTAATAGATTTGCACAAGGTCACATACTACAGAATTTGAATCTATATCTTTTAAATAAAAATACCCTTTATTTTAATTTAGTATATAGGTTTACGCAGATTTCAAAAGCTCTAAATAATTTTTTTAACTGGTTATTGTTCACACATAAATGCCAACACACAAATGTAGAATTCTGAGATTTCAAAAACAGTTTAATAACTCTATTACCAACTGATACTTTATGTTCTCTTTTCTGGCTACATTTGGATTCTTCAACAAAGATATTCTATGCCCATTCTAAAATATCAATCAATGAGTCTACTAATAGATTAGGTGTGTGTGTTTGTGTGTGTGTGTGTGTGTGTACATCTGTAAGTATGGACAATAAACTTAAAAGGGCATTTATTAAATTTTTGCTTCAGGATCAGAAGAGATCGGGTGCATTCAGGGTGGTATGGCCGTAGACCTTTCTTCAGGATCAATATACCCAATTTCACTATTCTTTCTTGACTTTAAATTATGTCGCTATTTTCCAGAATGAACAATTAAAGTGAATGTAAGGTCTAAATATTATCTAAAATGACAGTTGAGACTTAGTGAGAGAGAATGGATTTGTGATAAAGCCATCTATGAAGTTTTCTGAGTGAAGAATGAACTAGTGATTTTGATTTTAAGATGGTAGTGCGTTTCTACTGTGCATTCACCCTTAGATTTTCTCATAGTCTTACCAGTCTACTTTTTCTCTTATAGAGATTTACATGTCCAAAGCTGGCTATCACACTATAAACTCAAGTAGAGTTACTGTAAGGCAATATTTAAGAGCAAAATCCAGGACGAAGACATTATTCGTGGATCAATCTAAGGAAGAAGCAGAGTCATTGCAATGAAGAATTACAGAGCTGTTAGTCATCTGGCAGTGCTCAAAGTTGATTATTGAATCATTTAGTTTTATGGCAAATAATAAAAATATAGTTTTTTCCCCAGGCAAAAGACAGAATATTGAAAGAGCAGAGATGTATCTGGCTCCATTGATAACTACGAACAGACAGAAAAACCCAGGAACTACCACTTTCCAACACTCAAATCCTTTTCCCACTAATCTACGGCAATCAGAGGTCAATTGATATAAATCATATTAATGTGGCCTCTTACTAATGAAGAATATACTTTGTGCCAAAAGTTGTAAGTTCTTTCCATTTACTGACTCATTCATGTCTCATGAATACTCTAGGGTTAAATATTACTTTCTTACTATGATAATTGTACCAATGAAAGAAAAAGGACTAAAGAGGTTCAGTAACTTCTTCAGTCACTCTCAACTTCTGAGTGGAAGAACTTATATAAACACAGCCCTAAACCTCAGTGTCTCTCTCAGATCTTGCTTGAAAAGTATCAGAAGTCTTTGATGGTCCCTCTTGACTTCTTTGCCTATTACTGGACCAATAATCTGATGGCCAACTCAAGACTCCAATAAGAACATGAATACCCCCAGTGGAAAGCCATGGAGCAGGAGTGAAGGGAGCACTGCATGGGGAAGTAAGCTGGGGAGACAAAACTGGAGGCCAGTGCTTTCCTATGTTCTTCAGAATGGCCCACCATTCTCTTATACACTTTCATGATGGGAAAAGCACTACTTCCAGGACCAAATATGCCCCTGGGCTTTACATCAGATAGAAGATGCTGTTTTGTTAATTCAAGCACATATCAAACTTAGGATCCTTTGCTTTCTTAAGATCTTTGAAATGGCAAATAAAACTAAGAGCAGCAGGACTGAAAGATGTAGAGAGCCCTCAGGTTCCATTTGTTGCCAGAGGAACTGAAAATGAAAAAGACCAACAGTGTGGCATTTCCAAGCACTTGAACTCTGAAGAGTTTTGTTTGTGAGAACTTTGCTTTACCATTTGTTTTTTTTTGAAACAACAGCTCAAGGTCAAGTGACTGAGTTATGTTGGTTTAAACAAAGATGAGGAGAAATTGAATCGGCAGGATTCTTCAGAAAGTTAGATGTCATGTTGCAAATGCAGCACCGGGCTCAGAGAAGCTTTCAGAGAAGGAAACAGCCATTATTCTCTGCTCCTTGTCTGGTGTGGAGGTAAGAGGAAGACTGTGGTGGGTAGTAAACAGCCAGCCGCAGGCTGTGAGTGGGTGGGAGGAGTGTGAAGGGATGACACCTTCGTTTGCCCTTCTAACCTGTATGAGATCTTGACTCTTTGTTACTTATCAAAAGCAGGATGATTCTCTATGTCTTTGTAGTAGATCAGGGCAACAAAAAAATTAGAAGTAGGGTCTTTACCTGTAACTAAAAGAGAGCACTAAACTAGGGCTGGGAGACCTAGATTTAAACCTTTGCTCTGGTATTTTAAATCGGTTTTCTTTGCTTAATAACTAATTACATTGCCCGGAAATGTTGTAAATGTAATTTCATGATTATAGAATATAGTTGTAACAAAAGAGACCCCTAAGCATACTATTGTTCTTGTCCAATTTAGAGATGAGAAAACTAATCCACAGGGGGATTAAGTACTTACTCAAAGTCACATCTGTTCAGTAGAGTCAGCATTGAAAGTCTAGTATGCGGGTCCAGAGCCTTCATTGGAGTTCCTGCTGTCTTATAATAGTTCTCTTTCATTAAGCACTTATTTACCATGTAATGATATGATTTTATGCACCTTGCATGTTAGTTGACTTTCATTATTATCTTGATTAAATCATAGATTAAACTAGAAGGGTCAGTGGCATGACATAGTTTGGTGAGGTTAAATAAAAGAAATAAGTAGAAGTCATTATTATGATTGCTAATTATTTTCTACCTGTAGAAAAATGTATTAAAGAAGACCAGATAGTTAATTTATACAAATGATATTTTCATAATATTGTGTATTACTTATAAAATATAACACAATTACATAAACTATTATAAATATTATTTTAAAAGTATGAAGTGGTATAATAACAGTAGTATTAGGATTCATTATACATCCTCTGTATGTATTTCTCATCTAGTCTTTTAAATAATATATGTGAGATAATAGTATTATTTTTCCTAACTCATAAATGACAGACTTAGAGAGTGTTTGAAAGAGTCAGGATGAGATAAGTACTTGTGGTTCCCAAAACCCAACTTTTAATTCTGTAAGAGTCTATCTTTTACAGTCCTAGTTTTTAAACCCTTTTTAACTTTCTTTCACCTTGTCACAATCATACTTTTTACTTGTGAGAGGCAGCTGTATAATCCACATCAAAGTTCAACTCATCCTAATGGCTACATGGTTCTTTGGTAAGAAATATATTAGTGTATGAGATTATTTGTAATTTATTGTGTACTATTATGCACTAGATAATATGTTAAGTGCCTTGTGTATATCATTTATTTATGTTCTCACAAAATTCTATGAAGTTAATATTGTCCAGCTCATGAGGACAAAGTCAGCATTCAGATAGGAATCTCTCATGTTTCTATAATCAGTGTCATTTGTTGCCAAATTGTTCTCTTCCTTGTAAAAAGGAAATATTTTCCCTATTCCTAAAGCCACTCCATTGCTAATGCTCTGTATCTCTTCTCTCACATAAAGATTCACTCACAAGTTATCCTTTCTCCTGTGGCAAAAATTTTTCCTACTTTGGGTAATTCCCATTAACATGCAGTCATGCTCTGATTTGTTCCATATTCTTTAAAATGTCCTCCTCAGAATGAATTCTAGAGACTAAATGGAAAGACTGATTTGAACATTGCTATCTTTGTGACTGTTTTCACAAAATGACATCAATTAGCTGGTTAATGTAATATTCTGACATAAAATCTGTATCCCTTTCCCTTTTTCTTGATCAAGTACACTAGAAGATATTTTATTATTCCATTGAAATAATAAATATTGTTTATATTTTCATTTTGCTAATCTGTACTTTTTCTTTGTATAATTTTTTATGTGATTCTAACCTTGTGAGTTGAATGATAGCCTCATTAACTTTTAGTTGTCCTTTTTTGTAGTGTACAATTAATAATACATATTTATGCCTTGATATTTCATTTTCTATATACCATAATTTGATAACTATTGCTTTCATTTTAGTCCTAAATATTTTCTAATGCTCATAATAATACTTAATCAGTAAATTAGTTAAAAGCACAAAATACACAATTTTCAAATGTACAGTGTTCCAAATGTCAGTCCTTTTAATTAATTTTGAATAGTATTGCATTGTCACAGATCTCCATCTGTGGGATACAAATTTTTGCATCCAAATTCAGGTCAGGTAAGTCATTCTTTCCAAGGGAAGGAAAGGAGTGAAGAGATGACATGAATATTAGAGTCACAGCTGATCACCCAAGTGATCAGGAAAGGGAACATTTGAAATGGAGCAGAACCACTTCTCAACACTGGAGACTGCCAGGTTAAGTAAATGGACACTTCTACACCTATGCATGAAATCTTTACGGTTATCACTGTCTTTTGTGTCTTCAGAAAGGAAGGAATAGATGAGGGCAAAGTGAGATAAAACAAGCAAGATGTCTTTGTTCTAGCTGTAAAAATCCTCAGTGTGTGGACATGAAAGTATGTGTGTGGAGAATGCTAGTAGACTTCTCTCCTAATGAACATCTCTTTTTCTCCTCTCTACCTTGTGACTACAGTTCATCCAGCTACCTGCAGGAAAACTTGAGATGAAAGTTGCTTCAGCACCCGGAGGAAGAATGGGGATTTCCAACTAGATAAAGAGGAAATGATTTTAGTGGCAAAAATACTGAGTTCTACGAAAAAGAGAAGAGTAATCATAATTGCTTGTAAATCGACTTTTCTTGGGCATGTAACATACTAGTTGGCCCCAAAATGTGCTGTATTTTCATAATAAATCACTTGTGCAGAGGTGGGAGCAGGGGCAGTGGTGGGTTAAGGCACTCGCTTCTTCGTCATCATGTGAAGTTAGATGGACCTCACGTCTTCAGGGATATCCTTGCACGCTTGTCTAGCCCATTCTACAAAACGTAGCTTGACTAACATGGAACAGAGTTGTACATTTGAATAAACCTACCCAGTATTTTTGGACACACTACAGAATGGGTTGTAATGTCAGAATGTTGGAGTGGAAATCTTGTATTAAAATATTACATTGTCAGGAATACCTTCCTTTATCTTCTGAGCTAGAGCGAACCCCCACAAATGCATGTTCCGCAAACTGTCATAGAACTAATAATTATTAATACCTTTTTATTTATTTATTTATTTTTTGGTTTTGGGTTTTTTTCTGGTACCGGGAATCGAACTCATGATGTCGTGCTTGCCAGGCAGGCACTGTGCCGCTGAGCTAAATCCCCAGCCCCTATTGACACCTTGATGATTATATATACTGTTTAAGGACACTGTGAAAAATCCAAAACTATGTCACAGTTGATTAATATTGCATTTACATCACCTTCACAGTGTTTAATCCATAAAAGGCAATTTACTAAAGAAGAGTTGAGAGAGCAAATGAAAAATACCTCAAGTATGATTTTGCTAATGGCTCAAATCATATTACTGATATCAGTGAAATAATAGTAATGTTAATTTTCTAAATAATCATTGACAAGAAAATAGCCAATAGCACAAAGTATCTATAGCACATGTGATATCTCTGAGAAAATGTATTTCCAGAAAAGCCTTTAAGATATAACTCCCTGGTTTTATTCCCTTATTCATTTGTTATGCTTTGTATCCAAAATGTACCCCCCAAAGTCTCCTGTGTTTGAAGGTGAAGCTTGCTAAAGGTGATTGGATGATGGAAGAATGGTATACATTGATCGATCCATATGAGAGCTCATTGCTGAGTGTGTTTTTAGGAGGCAGGGCTTTATGGAGTTGCTGAGTCACTGCCAGTGTGACCTGGCAGTGTGGATTCTGGCCCCCAGGTTCTCCCTTCAAACTCTGTCCCCTGGCTGACATGGGGTGAGCGGCCTCCTTCTGCTAGGCACTTCCACTCTGCTGCTTCTGCCTCAGACACCTTTCCTCTGTTAAATTGTGGATTTTGAGTATTTTGTCTCAGAAATTCTACTAATAGAATTTTTAATTTTTGAGAATTTTAATTTTAGTTTGGGTCCATTCTCCTATTAACAAAAATAAGGGGACAGGGAAGTCTTAGCAATATGTGCTGTTCTACATGTGAGAAAACAGCTGATTGTGAAAGTATACTAGAGTATTTCTTTAGATTTTTAAGATCTAAATTTTATAATGAATGACATCGTGGATCTGAACATATGCTTTGAAATAATATGTGTATATAATTCTACACATTTTCTGATTCTTTTCATTCAGGTATTCACTCATTCAGTGGTAATTTATGGATCAGATAGTATGTGTGGAGCAATGTCTTATGTTCTGGAGTAGTAAATAAAACAAAAGCAGGGGCTGGGGATTTAGCTCAGCGGCAAAAGCGCCTGCCTGGCAAACGCAAGGTCGTGAGTTTGGTTCCCGGTACCAGAGAAAAACCAAAAAAAAAACAAAAAAACAAAAAAACAAAAAAAACAAAAAAACCCCAGAAAAACAAAAAAACAAAAGCAGTGAATTTGAGAACTGGTTAGACAGCAAATTTTTAATCAATATATGATCACAACTTGCAAAAACAAGTGGAGTAAGGAGAGAAAGCATGATAGCAACTTCTTTAGTTGAGACAAATCAGAGACACCACTGACTTCTTTCTGGCAAACATGATGTAGAAAGAAATGAATGGTGTAGAAGACCACTCATTAGATCATAAAAGTCGTCATACTTAGACTAGAAAGTTCTAGTCTAAGTCCTACTGACAGAAGCTGAGACTAGAGTTAATGACAGAGATACAGTTGGATTTGAAATATGTCATCAGAATGGAGATGATAGAACTTGCTAATATGGAAAGAGAAAGAACAGTTTAGTGTCAAGAATAAGCCCGTTTTTCTAATCTAAGTTGGTGGTTGATGATCATGTTGGCAGATTTAGAAAATCATCATGAGTTATTTAAGTATATCCCAGGGCAGAAGATCCCTAAAATGTAGAGAATTATCTAAGGAAAATATTAAAATGGTTTAGATATTTGAGATCAACTGTAGACTCATTAAGTCATAATCTTCTGGGTTGGTTTCTAGAAATCTATAATTGTATCAGTTATCACCCGGTAATCCTGAAACACGGATACATTTGGGAATCTCTGCCCACCCAATGACTACATATTCAATTGTCTTTTATGTCATAATCCAGCTCTGTGATCTCTGTGACATGTTAATCCGAGTGCTTTCAGGGTTCTCTGTCTTTCTGTCTGTCTGTCTCTCTCACCAGTCTAATAAAGGTTGACTGTGATGTGCGTAAATGTGGTTTATTTTGTGTTTTTCCTGCTATGGCTTCACTGAGATTTTTTAACCTGAAATTTGCATTTTTCAATGGATTTGGAGATGCTTTAACCATTATATTTTTAATGAAACTTCCCCCCCGCAGTGCCTGCCACTGCCTGAGACTATACACACCTACCTGTTAAACATTTGGATACTGCCCTACAGGTCTTTGAGACATTGCTCATTTTACTTTCAGTCTTGTTTTCTCTTCATTTTATAGATTGGAGATGTTCCATTAGTGGATATATTCAAGTTCACTGACTATTTTTATGAATAGTCTTCATTTATCTGTAAAGAGAAAACCTTGAAATTTTTATTACAGATGTCAACTTTTAATTGCAGAAAGTCCATTTTTTAAAAGTTTCTATTCATTAACTAACATCCTCTTTTTGTTCAATATAATTTTATGTCCTGATCATATTGTAGTCAATTGTACAAAATGTTTGCGTTTATCAAGGATGGTCTCTATTGTTTTTTTCCATAAAATGAGTCTTATTTTCTTTATACTGTATGTTGATTAATTTAGCATTTTTCCCTGGATATTGTGAATTCTATTATAGAAACTTTCACTTTTTAAATATGTATGAGGAAATGTTTCAGAGGCTGAGTTTTTGTTTGTTTGTTTCTTAAAGTTAACAGGCACGGAAAATAAATGATTGTACTCAGACTACAAATTCCGTCTTCCTCGTGTTGGGGAACAGCATGGAGTTTGCTGTTATTTGATCTTTGTTTTGTGGGTCTTACCTGGGATCTGTCCTACACAGTTGGGTGCTTCAGGATTAGCTAGGGATTTGTAAAGGATCTGTTCATAGGATCCAAGCTTCGTTTCTGTCTCACATATGTAACATTTCCTTCTCACTTTCCAGTGGCAGCATTTGCCCTA
This sequence comes from Chinchilla lanigera, assembly GCF_000276665.1. Taxonomy (NCBI): domain Eukaryota; kingdom Metazoa; phylum Chordata; class Mammalia; order Rodentia; family Chinchillidae; genus Chinchilla; species Chinchilla lanigera. The sequence goes on along the minus strand of NW_004955443.1, from coordinate 17,924,337 downwards.
AACTCTGCGTTTGGTTTTTCATAGTAACACTGTGAATTTTCTATCAGAGTCTTAGCTGCTGCTTGTGGTAGAGACTAGAGCCCATGGTAGAGACTCAGATCAAGTCATAAGTGGGAAACTCATTCAGTGCTCTTCCCTTTTCCAAATTTAGATTCCCCCCGTATCTGCTCTGTATTTTTATTTTCCAGAGTCTTGGTTATTTTAAAATAATTTTTCTAAGGTTGGTGCTAACATGTACATGAGCATTAGGCCAAGTAGGAATTCCTCTCCCATATCAGAAGTACAGAAATATCAAATTGTGTACTGTCAGAGCAAATGAAAGCATCTATTATTTTCAACATAACACTGAAAATGCTTACAACACTGATTTCATAAATGAGTTTCATGATGCTCCATACCCACCTTCTCTACTCAGAAAGCAATAATTGCACCCAACATCACCAAATGAATGATTTTCCTGTCAGCACTTTAAATAAGTGATTTCATTAGGTCTTTGCAATTTCACTGGATCAACCCCTCAGGCAAGTATGATTCCTGTATTTTAGATGAGAATAATAAATCTTACAGTAAAAATCATACACTGAAGTTAAAATTCTGGCAAATGGCGGCACCCAGATTTAGACTCTGGAATTCAACTCCAAGGTCTTATTGTCATATCCAGAAAGATTATCATGTGGAGACCTTCGGGATTGTACTGAGGTGTTAGAGCTCTCTCTGCTCCCTCTCCCCTGTTGATGAATCCATACTTATAATTTAGGTGTGGTGTTTATTCTATGGTCCCATTATTTGCCCTTAGTTTTGGCGCCTGAAATCTGGCCCAAATTAGTGAATATGCTTTTACCCAGTGAATAACTTTGCTCCAGTATCCAGCCTTTCAAATTTGCCCTCTCCTACTGTAGTCAACCCCTCCTCTGTGTACCAACACCACTTTGTATTTGTGCCCAGCCATGATAAATATTCAAACGTTCTTATAATCTTGTGACATTAGATTTGTTAAACAGCCTTCTTTTCAATATTCCAACTATACCCGGCCAATTGTGCCACAGAATTAGGTTACAGATATGAAATAAATCATGGAAATCTGAGACTGATGAAGAGCCAGAGAATGGTGGAATATAAAACCGTGTGCCTTTATACTACTTTTCTTTTGCTTAAAAGTTTATTATTTTCTATTCTTAAATAATCAATCTAAATTTTGTTCTGGCTGTATGTACTTGCTTCAATATTCCAGGTATTATGGTCCATTATTCAAAATCAAGCTATGATTCTGTTTTACATTAAGATATTATGTGTCTAAATGACTCTCAAGTAGTAATGATTGTAAAAAGGAATGACAAATATGGTGGCTGGAGATTTGGTAATTGGCATAGCTATAGAACTTGATTTTTCTCAGTTTTGACACATGTTATCTGTGTATCTTTCATACATCTCATTAGAATTGCTTTGGAATACATAGAAAAATTGAAAACAAATTTGAGAAGTTGATTTTATTATCATTATGCTGTCAAACATAACAAGATTTAGAGCTAGATGGGGCATTAGTGTATAAAAATCATTATGCATTCTGAAAGTTATAATTGCTTTACCTTGCTTAAAAGTTAAGATTTTCTTGTTACCATGCTCTGTTTTACATATATGTGAGTAATTCAGAAACTTGTGGCTTTAAAGGATTTATTATTAGGATAAAATATCTAAAGCTTTTAAATGCTAACCTATAAAATTATATAAAACTATATTTTTCCTTGGAAATAAAGAAATAAAGTTTGTCTCCTTTTTTATTCTGTTCTGGAAATATGTATATATTTTCATTTGATGACTTCACAGCCAATGTTCAGAAAGAAGGGTCTGCAAGTTTCTATATTATTTATGTGTTCCATTATCGGCATGTAATAATCAAAAGGAAAATGAAATGTTCTTTCTTTGGTTTGTGTTATCATTCCCTACTGATCTCAGAGAATCACATATATCAGTCTAAAGTTTTCTATACTCACTGGGGTTTCAGTTCAATTATCCATGCATAGCCTCGGCTCCTGAGGCTCAGGAGCTGAACACTGGTCATTGACTTGTATTGTATGAAATAGATTTCACTCTCACTCACTCACTCACTCAATCAATCAATCAATAAATGAGAAAAAGAATTTCACCATCAATGAAGTTAATTTTCAAAGAAAGGAAGAAAGAACAAAAGAAAGAAAGAAAGAAAAAAAAATCCACAGTCAATGAAGTTCATTTGCTATAAGGAACTCAAATATCCTGCTAAGTCTTATTTTGGACTTTCTTTCTCAGTTATAATTATGGTATTTTCATTTTGAAATTGTGGCATGCCTTGCCACTTTCCCTGAAGATGTAGAAGGAAAACAACAGAATTACAGATTGAAAAGAGTTAAGTACCTCATCCAGTGTAATTTTCTTCCATATAGAGTTCAAGAAGACCTACAACATTTCTTTTTCTTTATTTTAAAGAGAGTAGTAAAAAAATAACAATAGGAAAATACCAACATCACAGACATTAATAAAACAGATAACATTAAATATGATACAGGGTTTCAAAACAAAATGATAGAAATTAACAGTAGTTGTTGTTTTACATATTGTTATCTTCAACTAAGTTGCTCAGATTACCAGATGTAAGAATAGAAGATTGTCCAAATCATTAAAGAGAATAAAAAAATAATTATTAAAAAAAACCGTTAGAGATGATACAGAGTTTCACTGGACAACATGGTAGGAATTCACAAATGGTTGTCCTATCGCATATTATTGTCTTCAAATCAGTTGTTCACATTACTAGTTGTGAGCATGCAAAATTGGTCAAAATATAAAAAAATTTAAGCATTAACTGTTCCTTTCAATAAAGGACCAGACATGAGCAGTGCAGTTATCCTAGCTGTCCTTCTATATACATATATATTTATATTTTCCCTTTCTTCTTTCCCTCATCCTGTTTGTTCCTTCCTTTGAGCAATTTCTTTCCCTTTCATATTTTCTATTGTACATTTTGGGTTTTATGTATTCTTTCAGGTTCTTATACCAGGGATGGTGCTCTGCTTTATTTAGTCCATTCTGGACAGGGCTTCAAGTGAAACAAAGATGACTGATAATAATAGCAAAAACTTAAGTCTTTCTTTGTTGAGAACCAAGATAGAGTTAATGTCAAAAATATGACAAATTGAGCTTGCATTTAGGACTAATATGATTAGCTCAATGAAAAATAAAACTTCTGTATGGTAGCATCTGCCAGAAGCCAATATTGGCAGTTAGAGGTCAATGCTCAGGACTGCAAGGAACTGGGAGAGCAGAGAAAGTTAAGAAAAAGAGACCATCTACCACTGAGATGCTCATCTATAAATAATACTTGGCTTAACACGTCATGTACTAGGAACTCTGGTAGATCTCAGCTGTGGAAAATAAAGCTTCTAACATCAACAAAATTATAGTCTTTGTGTGAAGACAAGATATTCCCTTAAGATAATAATTGAATAAATACTTAATTATGAGGTACGGATATATAAATTGGAAGCATTTACATGAGTCAACAATATTTTAGAGCTTTAAATGAACAAGACATACCCAAAGGCATTAAATATCTAGTTGGAAAATTAAGCATTCTGTTATCACTTTTTTCCCAAATATTTGGATATATTCTTCATTGTAATAAAGAATGTAAAATATACATTGTTGTTTAATTCCCTTACTGATTGCCTTAGGATTTATAATGCATATCTCTAATCAGAGTCTATGTTCAAATAATATTTATATTTCACTTGTATAAACCATAAGAATACCATATTCCAAGTTCTTGCATTCTTTGTGTTTTTATGATGTTTTACATATAGACATGCACATATATATGCTATGAAAAGATATGACATTGCTAATGTTGTTTGAGTTATTAATCAATAAATATTCTTTAAAATTTTACTTTTAAATATTTTACTTAATCTGTCTTATTCCCTATGTTCTTCATTGCTTGGTTTAGATCCAGATTTCATTCTGCTATGATATTATCCTTGAAAGACCTTCTTTGACATTTTTTATTGTGCAGATCTGCTAGAGACTAGTTTTCTCCATTTTGTATACATGAGGAAATTATCAATTTCTATTTTCACTAAGTATAGAATTTTGGCTTGAAACTTTCTTTTATCATTTTAAAGTGTCCATTTCTGATATACAAACTTGAATAAATCAATATATCTTTTAATTCTTTCCTAGCCTGCATAGTTTTTGACAAAGAGTCTTAAGTGGAGCTTCTCTTTTATACAAGGAATAATGGAAAAATACAGTGAATATTTAACTTTACAAATTATTACATTAAAAGAAACATCATCAATTCCAACAGACTTATCCCACTGTTCATGACTTTCTGGAGAAATTCTTCTTTCATGAGTGTCAGATCCCATGAATAAGGTGAATTATGACACACTGATCCTTTGCACAACTGCCTTTTTGTTAGGTGGTTCCCAGCTGCAACATTCACTGCATTTTTGATCATATCTCATAAAGATACTCATAATAGAAGCATCCAGAATTGCTTCAGAAAGCAGCAAGCAGGATGGGATAAATGTGTTTGAGGTGAGAGGGAATGTCTGAGAAGGTTAGTGTCAATGTGTCATCCTTTCACTGAAATAATTTTCTAAAATTTAAACACTTACCATATATTTCAGTTACATGTCATATATGAATACTTTTTCCCCATGGGTTTTAGCAGTGTTTTTGTGTGTTTGTTTTTTAACAGTTTGAACGATAGTGTATATGAATTTCTGTGTGTGTGTGTGTGTGTGTGTGTGTCTTATTATACTTATCTTGCTTGGTTTTATCTGAGTTTCTCAGATCTGAGTGTTGGTGTTTTTTATTAATATTGGAAAATCTTAATTAAATTTTTATTCAAATATTGCTTCTCAGTTTCTTTTCTTTTTTGGCAATTCCAACTGAGCCTTGTTTGGCTTCTATTTTCCCATATTGTTTGGGTTCTCTGCTTCTCAAATTTTGTTTTAAAAATCTATTTTCCATCTTTGGGTTTTAATTTGAGTCATTTATATCACTGTATCTTCTACTGAATTACCTATTTGATCTTGCATGTTGACTATCTTTTCCACTGGAATTTTGACATATTAATCATGGTTATTTTTAATACCTTTCTGATAGTTCTAATATTTGTGTCATATCTGAATCTAGTTGTTTTGACTGCTTTAGGCATGATGATTTGGTGGTTTTTGCTTTCCCTCCTTTTTCTACTCAATTTCCTCAAGCATTTTTGGTGGAGCACAAGTATGATGCTAATATTATGTAAGCTTGACTGGGCCATGAGGTGTCCTAGTTAATTGTCAAATATTATTCTGAGGATGTCCTGCATGACATTTATGTATAAATCCATAGTCTGATTAAAGACTATGGGCTACATCTAACCAGCTGAAAGTCTAAACAGAACAGAAAGACTGGCCCCATCCAGTGGAAGGGAGAAGTCCTCCTGCCTGGCTGCCCTTCAACAGGGACATTGGGTTTTCTCCCCTTCAGACATGTACTTTCGGTCATGTATATCAGTTCTTCCTGTCTCTCAGGCTTGTAAGCCATTGGGTTGGGATGACATCATCTTGGTTCACAGGCCTTGGGGCTAAGACTGGAACTGTTCCATCGTCTTCCCTGCATTTCCAGCTTACTAACACTGCCTGAAGATATTGACATCCCTGGCTACCAAAATTATGGGTTAATTCTTCAAAATTTCTCTTTTTTTTTTTTTTTTTTGGTTTTTCTCCGGTACCGGGAACCGAACTCACGACCTTGCGCTTGCCAGGCAGGCGCTTTTGCCGCTGAGCTAAATCCCCAGCCCCTCAAAATTTCTCTTTAATAGTATATTTATTTCCTACTGGTTCTGTTCTCAAGAGACTCCTGACTAATACAGCCACATTTCTCATGCAGGGCAATGCACACAGGTAAACATTTTGTATCTAGCAGTGAACATACTTTTCCTTCTAGGCCTCTCATTGTGGAATGGTAGCCAACTGAATCAGGAGTTAACCAGAACTGGGGACTTTTCCTGTTTCTCTGCTTACCACAGTGCATTCCAGAGCTCAGATTCTTTCTGTGCCACCTGTTCTCCTAGTGGCACTAGCTATCCAGAGGTGTTTCCTCCAGTTTAAGCTTTGCTTTGTTACGGGGAAGACTTTATCTTTTTCTCTCTGCTCCTTGTCTTGATTATTTTCCATTTCTGGGACAAAATTCTGACACCCACAACTTCAATGAGGAGAGGTTTATTTTGGCTCAAAGTTTATAGTGGTTTCAGTCCATAGTCCCCAGGCTCCAAGGCAGGACAGAGGTCCTGCCTCTGAGCCCCATGCAGCCCACGAATATAAAGCATAACACTCCTGGAACATTCCTAGTGGAACTACGCTGCTCATTGCTATCTGATACCTGTTAGCCTCATTTAATTGGTCATTCATTCTGATACCTGCCAATTAAACCTCTGTCTCATATAGACACTGTGTCCCTACATCTTAGGAACGTGACCTGGTCACTTCCCCCAGTTGTAGTTCTGGGCTATTTCTCTTCTCTTAGGAAGATATACTTTTTCTCCTGTTAATCTGTCTTGTGTCAGTTTAGTGTCTTAAGCTTAGAGACACTAAAAAAAGTAGTGGCAAACTTTTCCCTCTACTGGAAAAGTAGACCAAATGTTTTTGAGTGCCTGCCTGCTGAAGTCCATGGGGGCAGGCCTCAAGTGGATGGCATTCCTTTCATATCTAAACCCTCAAAGTACATGCATTTGAGCTTATGATAGTTACAATTCACTAGTAATTTATTAACATATAACTCCACCATAAGCCAACAAGTGTTTATGATGCTTATTGAAGGGGAAGAATATTTGTTTATGTAACTCAATTTGAAAGTAGAATTAATGGTTGAAGTAATTTCCCCCTCGACATCAATAGTTTTCTTGATGAGATAAATGACAATATAGGTTGAAACATGGAATTCTGCCCAGCTGAGGGTGGAAACATGGAATTGTAGTGCAAGGAGCAACTGATAAAAGAGAATAGATCTAAAAAGGGAATGACCAAGTTGGATTTTCATTTTTGAAGAATGATTCTGGCAAGGCTGCAGGGGAATAAACCACAGGGAGACCAGGTGAGAAGTAGAAACTCCTCTTATTAGGTTGTTCTAGGTACCACTGCTGAACAACCGGTTTCTCTCCAACTTCATAGTTTAAAACAACCAAATAAATGTATTCATGGATCCTGATCAGAAATAAAGACAGAGCCTTGCAGAGACCGCTTATTTCCTTTCCATGATGTTTGCAATCTTATGGTTCGAAAGTTTCAGGAGCTACAGGTGAGCGGGTGGTAGGGCCAGGAACCATGTCTGGCCTGTTCACCTGACTGGCTGGTCCCCCCACTGGAAGGAACAGGCGTAGTGAACACATGACAGCACCTATGTATGACCACTCCATATGGCTCAACTTCCCTGCCTGGCTGCCAGAGGGTCGCTGGACTCCTAACATGATAGCTCATGGCTTTGAGCGTGGGGTGAGTATTTCAGCAAACAGGTGGAAACCAAATCTGTCTTATGATCCTGCTTGGGAAATTGCACCGAGTATACAGCATTTTGTAAGTTATTTGCAAGTCGCAAAACCACCCAAATTCAAGCTAAAGGAAGTAGTTTGTCCCTCCTGACAAGGAAGCAGCAAGAAAGCTTTAGAAGAGCCTGAGGAATGGGAGCCACTCGTGGAGCGACATCAGGCAAATACCGTCCATCATGGTGCTTTGCAGTCCTGTAAGGAAAGACAGGAATCTTGGCACGGAGGAAGTGAGAGAAGGGATAGGGACACAGGCTTGGATTTACGACTTTATTAATGTATGCAAGCAACTGACTGGGGTGTTACCTCCTTCTTTCTTTCTTAGAACCCTCACTCAGGTTAATAGGCAAAAATTTTACTCATTAAAACTATTCTGTCTCAATATTTTTTGCTTTATTGTTATGTTTTTCTGTTTTGTTCATTATGCAAACATTGTACAGGCTTATGTAGAAAGAAGAATTCTGGTCCCTTTCTGGGAGCTCCCCAGAAACTATTAAGGGATATGGGGCTAAAATACCTTAGAAAGAAAATGTTACATATAAATTCCTTTTTAAAAATAAAATGTAATTCAAATCTTTTAGAATGGCATACATAACTCAATTGGAAGGGGAAAGAACTTTTGAATATTTGAAGAGATTACTGATACATACAGTTGGAGAAATGCAAAACATTTGGATGAAATATAACTACATGGTGTAAAGCATAACAGTGTTTTCCACACTAATTTGCTTTGTTATATTTTGTGATCTGTAGAACTCCTTTGTTTTTATTTTACACTTCAGTGAACTGGTATTCCATTATTTTTTCACTAGTTATACACAATTATTTAAAAGTCTATTGTGTGTCCTTGGATCTCCTTAACAAAGGTAGTATTTTGAGGAAACATATATTACACAAAGGTTCTTAACTCACCTTGGCTTCTTTGACTTCTTGTGTGGGTATCCTTTTTGTCTCATTTCTGTCCTGTAGAATAAAAGTATGATCCAATATATACATCATAACCTGAATGGTCATTGCAAGATAACTTTGTGCAATAATGTGACACATTTATGTACTCATTCAATGGACTTGCTAACTCACGGGGAGCTCAGGGATTTGTCCCCAAAATGGAAATTCACAACCAGAGCTGAGATTTGGCAAATAAATGTTTGTGTCCTAAAAGCCAGAGGGAACGTTCCTCATAAATATTTACGAAGACATCTCAGGTGGCTGCAAATCTCTAAATGTCAAATACTAGCGGCTGTGTTGGCTTTCATACACTCCAAATAATCAACTCTCCACACTAATATGATTTCAAAGGGAATTTTGAAAATGCAATGAATAGAGTAGCAAATTCAAAATTAGCTTCCAGGGTAGCTCTTTGGTGTTCTGATCTTTACGAACAGAATAATTTTGTTTGCTTAGCTTTATAAGCAAATATTTCTAAGAGTTTGCAATTTTGAACTTGTTTTGTTTTCCAAAAAATGAACATTTTAATGAAAATTACTTTGTGCCTTAAAATATGCCAGAGCAAGTCAGCTGGCGAAACTTAAACCTAAAAACTACTTTTTAAGATAAAATGCTCTACAGGATTTTCTCCCCCTCATTCATATTGAGACTAACTTTCTTAAATTTAACAGTGACGATGTTAATGTTTCCTTCATTACATAAAAAGAAATGTAAAAGTATTGGTGTTTTATCAATAGTTGGTGGGCCAGTTGAAACTAAGGTATAGGAGTATTGCAAACAGATATAGCTATTAATTGTGTGACCTTCAGGATTTATGTAATTTTTAGTTATAAAAATAAGAAAAAAACATTTCTTTACTTTATAAGTGCCTTGGCAGTGTTAAATGATACACTGTTTTTAACTGTCACTCATTGAACATTTAAGCTCTGTGGAGGCCAAATCTATAAGTAGTCCCTGGATTTTGGGAAGGCTCTTTTGGGGGAGAAAATGTTTTTTACCTCCACATTAAAAACCAATAGTTGTAATATTGCACACAGAATCTTTGTCATTTACTCTCAATATAAACAGACATATTAAATTATTTTGTTTCATTGCCAGAGCTTTCCATCATTACTTTTAAAGAAATGGAAACCACCATCCATTCTTCAATATAGAAGTTTAGTCACACACTAAACTTTATACCATTTGATAAACACAAAATGTCCATGGCAACTACTTTGTATTGTATTTTATGTTAGCATAATAATAGTATACTCATTTGAAAAGCCTAGGGAAAAAGAGAAAAACTTATTTGTGACGCTTCCTCTGGTGTCTCTCGGGAATTTACCACTTCTAATTTTGGCAGATCTGCAATATAGTACTTATTTCCTTGTATTTTACTTATTTTTGTGACTTCAAAGCATTTTAGGGGGGTATCCAGGTTTTAAGAGGAGGAAGAGTTTAAAAAAGCAATAGTTAGTACCTAAGTCAGAGCTGACCAAGTCACAGAGTGAAATCTGCCCAGAGACAGCACAGCGAGGAAGACAGACTCACTGTAGACGTGGCGCAGCTGGGAAAGGCGATGGTGCGGGTGGAAGGAGTCGTGAGTGAAGGCTAGAGTGTGAGCTTCAGAAGTCTGAGAGGAGTGGGTTAAAGAGAGAATGGCAGACAGACAGAGCAATCAGGAAAGTAAATATAGACAGGTATATTTGGAGTTTTCTTGTTACTGGGGATCATTCTAAATTTATACATGGAGCCTCAAGTCTGAGAATTTGTTATTGTTGATAAGATGGAAGATAGTGTCAAGGCTGTGCTGTCAGAGCGATTTGGTGCGGATGAAAGAATGAACCTTGCACTTAGAACTCTGTCCCCTGAAAAAGGTGAGGAAAGAGATAGAGAGAGAAGGTAGGTAGATCGGTCTAATGAAGGAATTTTCGCAGTAGTCACTTCTAGTGCTTTTCTTTTCTTAGCAAAGTAAGATTCAAGGTCAGTGTCTGAGAGTTAGCTACGAGAAGAGATGTTGGAAGTAAGAAGAGAGTGCACATGAAATGCAATTGTGTCTTTGAGAAGGAGACAGTGAGCTGAGTACAGGAAGCAGAGCTTTCAGGAAAAGTCAAAAACATCCTTAATAGCAATCTTTGAGTGGGCAGTGTGTATTTTTCTTCCATTCTTAGTTATGCAGGCTTAGCTTGGTAGCAAGATGTTTGACTTTAATACAGGTTAGGATATTCCATCAAATAAGTGGATGAAGTAAGTGGACAAGAAACTGAAAGTCCATAAAGGGAATGAAATATCATTTCCTCTGTCATTAATGATTTCATACAAGTTCAGGTCTCTAATATCTTCAGTATCCTTTCATCCTCCCAGCTGAGTCACTAAATTTCAATTGCATATTCCCAGATTTGTATTTGGCAGTCTAACATAGATCCAAAAATTACAAAGTGTTAAACCGAAGTTTCTATCTCGGCTTTAAAACTTACTTGTGGTCACAATCTTCCTCATTTCAAATCACAACTCCCTTCTCCTTATGCAGTATAAAATTTGGGGGTCATTGTTAAGCGTTTCCTTGTTTCTGCACTTCATATCCTTTCCACTTGCAAGTATTGTTACCTCTTTCCTCAGAATATACCACAGTCTGACCAGTTCTCACCTCAACTTGCTGCTACCCCCTGCCCCAAGCTACAGTTATATCTCTGTGCTTGCTCTCCCTGCTTTGTCTCTTGTACACTATGCTTGAATTGTTGACATCAACCTGACAGGATGCCTTGTCCCTTTACACCACAGTTCACATCATTACTCAGCTGAATGCATGCCAATGGCTCCTCATCTCATTTGGAAGAATAGCTAAGTCTTTAAAACAGACTAACAGTACTTATGTGTTTGGTCTCCTTTTCTCTAATCTCATCTACTACCTATTCCCTGCTTAATCACTCTGCTTCAGTAACATTTTGAGCCACATTTGCCTGGTTGCTGGTCCTGGAATTCACCAGTTGCTGTTGTTATTATGTACAGCGATATATCTGCATGGAACTGTCTAATGATCTGTATGGCATGCTGCCTGGTGAGAGCTACTCTGGGGCAACTGTCCCTACCCCAGGGCCTCTAGCCTCCTTTCCTGTCTTGTTTTACTCTATTTACCTTCTGTGCGATATGTAGAGTTCATATTTTGCACAAATGTCCAGATGTTTAAAATGATAATTGGCCCTTGTCAATAGTCACTATTACAGAAAAATAGATATAAATTATAACTAATTTTTAAGGTATATAAATTTGAAATTTTATTATTAAAAATGTAGTCACCAACTGCGTTAGGATTACCCTTACAGACTTGTACCCATCCATCCTTCCTACTTCCAACTTCACAAAGGTATTGTACTTTTGTGATGTTAAATAGATGCTTATTTTAAAAGACTGAGTTTTTTTTCTTGGTCTGCTCACATTAGGCATTTTGATGGGAATATTCCCAATATATTTCCAACTTTTCATTTATCTCTGTGAAAGAGTTTTACTGAGACAATCCCATAAATCATACATTTATGCTGCTAGATAAAAGATGTGTATTAAATATTTTCAGAAACAAATTTGAGTTTGTTATACTTCTCATTTTTAGTTCTGGTAATTTTTTCCACACAATAGGGATAAATATTATTTTGTTGGGACATTCACAAGAAAACTTGGAACTGGAAACACAGAAATGGAGTAAAAGCTGACTTAAAGACAAGTAAATTATCTCTTAACTCTCACTGGTGTATCAGCTTCCCTTGTGTTGACACTAATTTTAGTACCTACTCAGAAAAAAAATGTATAAATTTCCAGCTAAGAAATATACACACTGTCAGGTTTTACTAAGTTTACTTATTTGTTAATTATATATATGTTTTTTTGTTGTAAAGAGAAAAAGTTTCCAGCACATGAACTGTTTTCTCTGCACCAAAAATTTATCTATTTCAGTAGTTACATGCAAAGTAATGCACAAGATATTATTTTGCTCCAAAATCTGTTTTTAAACGTATAATTGCTGCTGTTGCATCTTGTTCAAACATAAGTGCATAACAAGGCAATAACATTTCTTGTATGTTAGGAATTTGTCTTTGGCTGAAAAACAATGGCGAGAATGCATTACTGTCTTTCTGATAATGACCAGCAGTTTATTTGTATTATACAGGGCGATAATCACTTTGTGAACACTCACTGAACAGTATTATTTTCTATTTTGCAGATTTTTCTTCTATCAGAAGAACCATGTTGTTATCTTGGCTTGCTGGTAAAAACTGAAGCACTGTTGAATTCATTGTGAGTCTACATGTTTTCTTTTTTTTTTTTTTTTTTGGTTTTTCTCCGGTACCGGGAACCGAACTCACGACCTTGCGCTTGCCAGGCAGGCGCTTTGCCACTGAGCTAAATCCCCAGCCCCTAGTCTACATGTTTTCAAACATTAAAAAAATCATCTGTTGTTTTTGTATATCCAAATGGCTGATCAATCAGACAAAACAAGCATTTAATACTATCATAGACTTTTGCGTGTGTTGTGTAGCTAAATATAATGAAAAGAGAAAAAAATGATATGGATAATTTGTTTTCTAAAAGAAAATAGATGAAAAGATTATAAGCTTTATAAATCCTCTACCTTTTCTCTAATACTAAAAATAATAGCCAATTTGTTCATTTCAACAAGAATGTTGTTTAAGGAAGTATTATGCATAATGTCAAATTTATAAGGAGTTTCTTTCAAGCTCTTTTTGTAATGTCTTATTTTCTCATTTGGCTATTGAGGACATGGGTTGTGGTTTTGAAACCTATTTTTCTTTTACTCTTATATTCTTCACGAAATGTAGCTAAAAATGTGTTGGCTACGTTGTTATATATGTAATTCTGGAGTCTCATGAAATTCTGAGTAGGCAAATTGATCAACTTGATTTTAGTCAAAATCAAAAGAAATTTTAATTTTCAGTCAAAATTAAATTCTATTTCAGTTTCTCTTTCAGGGATTCTCTGGTCCCATGCCCTGACACCGTCATGGGGTTGTAATAATACACATACCAAAGTAGGACTTGTTTTTGAAAAATGTATTGCTAAAACTGAGATATAATAATTAAAAATTTAATACTATTCCCAAAGATTAGTTTATAACTTTAGGAATACTATTAATATGATGATTTTTCTACTTCATTCTATTATATATAATTTTAATATGCTTGAGTTAAATTGGATATAATGCCTCCAAAAAGTTATAACTCATGAAATTTTCTAATGTTATAGTTATAAATATGTCAAAGTAGTTATTTAATAAAAGTTCTTAACATTTACTTTTGTTCATTTATTAAAGTAATAGCTTTTATAAATATATTTAATTATCATAGTATTTTTCTGTTTCAGTAATAGACACATATCTAATATCTGAAATTTACAACAAACCCATAACATGGATTTCACTGAAATTTAGATACAGAATGCATTAGTGTTTAAAATTGAATATGACAATATTAGTAATAAATTCGAATGTAAGACTCTATTCACATCATGGATGCAGTTAGTATTATATGTAACTGTGTAATAATTGTCCAGATAAATCAGTGATTCCAAAATTGAAATGGAAGGAGTTAATCAATTATTAATTTTTAATGGCTTAAAACGAGATTAAATACCTGATTTGATTCAGGTGCTAAGCTAAAGCTGTAATTTGGTAATTTTTATTGTTTATTTATTTGGTACATTTTAGTTTAACACCATCAATATATATTATGACAGATAGTATATGTATATATGTATATGTGTATATATTGTGAAGGTGATATTTTATAAATGCTTACTTTATCTCTGCCTACTGAAAGTAAGTAAGCACCTTAGGAGCAGGGATTTGTTTGTTTGTTTATTTACTTCTACATCTCTAATACCAAGAATTCCTGATATATTAACCTTGCTCAATTTTGAATAATGAAATGATTGAATGGTTAACAATAAACAACCATTATTAGCCCTAAGGAGAAATATTCACATGTGCAAAAGATAAAGAGAACATGAAAAAATAATGAGATCAAAATCCACAATATCTCCATGAAGTTCAAAAAATTTTGGAGCTACAGGCAAAATACTAGAAAAGAGCTAGGTGCTGGTTTCAAAGTTGGGGCAGTTAATGGTGATGTTCCATATGTAGGCTGTCACATGAAAGTGGGTATTTGAGACAGAGCGAGAAAAGGAAAACTCAAAGTGAAGAGGATCCGAAGCTGAGAAGCCCATGTCCTGAGTAGCTCAAGTGTGCTCTGAGGATGTACTATGCTCTCGAGTTGTCACAATAGCCTTTTGATATTTTCTGAGGAAGTATGAACGTCTGATCCCGGTAGCTGCATGTTCCTTGGACCCCAGACAATTCCAAACTTCCTGCTTTCTCTGCACCTAAAATTACCTTCCTCCATCCCTACTTAAAAATAGATTTATGACAGAGATGAATATGAGTTAGAATACAGTTTTAGCTTCTCTAAAAATACCCATCCAATAAAGTGCTTATACAAGATAAAAGCTTACTTCTTTCTGTAGGGTAGTTCCGAGATAGGTGATTTACGATTGGTAGGATGTCCATTCCTTGAGATCTTATAGAAACTCAAACTACCTCTGCTTCATTGCTCCAAAATATCACCTCATTCATATGTTCAAAATGGTAGGCCATTGCACTTGATAGGTCCATCTGATATCCAGAAGGGGGAAGGGAAAACACAAGCTCATAATCCTGTGACTTTTAATGACTCCACTTAGAAGATAATACAGTGATATTTTTTGTCTCAGTGGCCAAAATCGCTGTAATTGTGAGGTTGGGAATGTGGTGTATAGCACAACAGCTATCTTCTCAGCTACAATTTGTGCAATTTATTACAAAAATAATGGGAAATGGATATGATGCTGTGTTGTACCTGTTAATGGCCATGGGAAAGATGGTGTCTTGAAAATAATCAAAGCCAGGAGGTAGTGCCAGAGGAACAAAGATCAGCAGTTATTGTAACAAATAGAAAGACTGAGAGGAAACAAAGTGGAGCTGATCTTTAGAGATGGTTATTAGATTCTGGCATTCATAGTGGCAAAACAAGGTCTGAAGATGCTATTTATCATCTATAATCAGAAGAAAGAAACAATGGAGGATTATGGGACTAAGTGTAGTCACTCCCCCTGCCCAAAAAAGCTCATGATATCTTCAGTTTCTGGATTTGAATCATTTTACAAACTGGACCCCACACTGAAGAGAATGATGCTGCAAATGGAAACAGATGTATACAATGATTCTCCCAAGACTTCTCTAAAGAGACCTGTAGTTATTTATTTGGCTGTATGCTGAGAAATAAGTTCATCCATATATGTTGAAGACTATTAAATATCAGGTTGGAGCAGACATTAAAATCTGGAAATTCAAAACTTCTCCATGGGCTTCTTGCTAGCAGGATGGCGGCTTGTAGAAACTAGGTAAGGAATAGAATCTTGAATCAACACATCTTACTACATGACTCCATTACATCTTTAGACCTACCTTGCTGTCATTTTGCCTAACCATCAATGGTATACTTGGGATAGACATATATGCAAGTTGGTATAATTCCCATAATAGGTTCTTAGACTGTGGGGCCAAATTATGGCAGGCAAAGTGCAAGTTTCTGCAAATGTTTTTCTTATCTTAACCATGATAACAAAAGTCAAAATAAAAATCAAATAAAATGACACCCATACATATACAAATGCAGAAAACAAAAACAAATCAATAAATATAAACAAAAATTATGATATTGAATCCCATGAGTAATGTTAAATATTAGTGCTACTTTTTCCTAAAGAACATTTTCTTTTCTTCCTTTCCTTTCCTTTTTGTTTTTTTTGGGGCAGTGTCTCATCACATAGTTCAAGCTGCTCTTGAACTCACTCTGTGGCCCAGGCTGTCTTCAAACTTGTGGCTGATCTCTTGCCTCAGTGTCCTGAGTGCTGGGATTACAGGCAGACACCACCACACCCAGCAGAACATTTTCATTTAACTCAGTATTCTGGCTGCTGGAGAATCCAGCTGGATCCTTGAGGATGAATATAAATTACCAAAACCATAAACAAGCAGTGGCCCCAAATGCAGTTGTCTTTTGGGACATGACATTGCTATAAGAGAGGATCATTCAGGTTTTAAGTACTTGATACGTAGCCATTGATTTTGAGAATGCATTTGATTCCCTTCTAATCAAAAAAAGATATATTTAGAAATGCAGTGCATATAGAAAGAATATATTTTTATATATTCATATAGAAAGAATAACAATATTTATCTGAATTATATTCATATAGAAAGAATAACAATATTTATCTGAATTATATTCATATAGAAAGAATAACAATATTTATCTGAAGTATTTCTCCACTGCTATGTAACTGCCTTACACTCTGTCCTGATCTGCAGACATCATGCTGATCAGACAAGATAAACAAGAGGTGGCTCACACCTGGCTGGCTTCGGTAAGACCCATACTCGACTGGTGTTTGAAGGAGAAAAGGACTCTGCAGCAGGTCAAGCCTGCAACAGAAGCGGTTTTCCTTTTGAGGCCACATGATGCACCAGATGCCATGCTCCTGGAGGTGTCAGTGGTACAGAATACAGGGTGAACTCCAGGTAGTTTCTGAAGACTGGCTCACTACCTGGAGCAAAGGTTTGACACCTTTTATGAAAGAGCTTTTGTTATGTGACTGATCTTGGAGCGCTGAGCGATGAAGCATGTTCAACTTCTTGTTGTAGACTGACTGCCTTTTGACTTGCCAAATCATAAAATTGGACATGCCCAGCTTATTATAATATGGAAATTATATACTTCAGATGGAGACTGTATATGACAAAAAGGCAGCAGTAAACAATATAGCCGGAGCCTAACAGTTCTCACATCACTCACCCTAATGTAATAAGTTCCCCTTAGCAGCACCCACTTACGAGCATATGGAAGGACTTTTAAGAACAAAATAAAAGGGGAGACAAACTCTAACATCTTGTAAGGATTAGTCAATACAGTAAAATGATTCAAGCAGAAATGGGTAGTGTTGCAATGCATCTACATTTGGAAATTGCCTTGGGAGACAGTGGAGAGTGGAAATTGTCCCAATAAGCCAAATTGTAATGAATACATTTGGTTATCTATGTCTGTGAAAAGGAAAGCGGTCTAAGGTAGGAATGTACAAAAATCTCAAGAAGATGTCATATGCTCTAGTGTGCTTACTGGGTACTTGGAAAAAAATGCCTGAAAATTCAAAGACAAAGAGGTCACGGTAAGAGTCAGGTAAGTGAGCATATGGTAGTGGGCCTAAACCGGGAAGAGTGTTCTAGTATGTGTAAATTCTCTCTCTCTAGGGATCATCTGTTATGAAGAGAGGAGTAAACAAATAATTGCATCAACAGCCAGATTAGAACTAGTACAATAATTATAGGAACCAAGGGGCCAGTCTCAGAGCAGGTCACATGCCTTCTTGCTATGGTGACTTAGATAATGTCATGTTTTTGAATATCAAATCAAAGGCTGATAATGTTTACTCCTTGAGATATTCTATAGTTCTTTTTGGTCTAGTAACACTATATTAAATCTATTTTATACTTTGAGGGCCCATGGTTCCTTTTCAAAGATAAACATCTATTCTGGAGATGTTGTTTTCTTTATCTTTTGCTGATCTGCAATCAGTACCACTTCCCAGAGGCCTGTGGCTTCTTAAGGCAATTAAATAACAGCTAATCGACAGGCATGGATTCTCCTATATCATAGCAACTTACCAATGAGCTCACTTCATAGTAAAGGATGTAGAAGAATGAGCCATGACTTTGGGATCCATATATTAGACCATCTAGAAGCTTCTGGTTTCATAGAACATTTGAAAGGTCTACTGCAGGCACAGATGAAGTATCAGTTCAGAGCTGATGCTCTCCAAGAATGAAGTCCCCTTCTAGGTTCAGGAAATATTCCAAATAAGCTTATTCTATATGATACTGTTTCCATTTAAGCCAGCAACAAAGAAGTAGAAGCAGAAGTGTCTTTACTTTCCATTCTTTCCAAGCATCCTATGTTACACTCTGTAGTTTTGTTACAACAGTGCTGGAATCTGTAGGATTAGAGGCCTTTGTTTCTATGAGAGATGTATTTCCAATGACACAGTAATGGTCATATTGATCTATAAGATACAGCTTCCTCCTGTCCCCGTTGGATTCTTTATTTCCAGTGAGAAGCAGGCAAGAAAATAAGTCACTCTTTTGGAAAAGATAAAATATGCACATCAGTAGTGGTAGAAGGTACTATTTTTACACAGGAGAGGAAGCAATGCATGTGGAATACATATCCTTTCCTGGGGTAGTATTATACTTACATACACAACTATACCTGAAAATGGACATGCACAGAAACCTTGACTTGAAAAGGTTATGGTATCACTACTCAGGTACGAAGGCTTGAGTCCCACCTCTTGTAAGTCCTGAAGACCTACAAGGGGTATACTTGAGGGTAAGAACTGAGATTGGATAATGGAGGAGGGAGACAATAAATCCAAGTTGTGGTTTTGAGACTAACTGAAACTTCCTTATATATCTGCTACTTAGGTTAAGAAAAACCATTGGAAACACCCAGCAGCCACTGAGCTGGCCCCGCCCGACCACTACCCTGCCAGCTCTTATGAAAGTTTAACTTCTATTCTGAGTTTGAACAATATAGAAAAATTTTTTCTTTTCATTTTTCACAAGCTTATTCAAGTGGAACCATACACTGTGTGTTCTCTTGGGTCTACCTTCTTTTATTCAATATTATATTTGTTCATTTTATATGCATATATAGATTATATATGTACATCCATACATATAATAGCAGATGGCAATATTTTATGTATTTGCTGTTCATTATCTTACCTTATATACCACCAAAATGTGCCTGGTCATGTCAGTATTGTAGAACACTGTAGTACATCATTTTTGGTTGAAACACATACAGAACATACCTATTTTTGTTGGATATGTATCCAGGAGTGGGATCTGCAATTCATGGAGTAAACATATGATCAACTTGAGTAGATAATGGAAAACAATTTTCTAAATCAATTTTACCAAATGACACTTCACCAGTAATAAATCAAAATTTTAGTTTAAATTCATTCTTGCCGACACTAATTTGAGTACTAAAGTAGGAAAATTAATGAGGCTGTTTCTATATATAAGGGACTTGGAATCACCACTCCATCTCCCCTGCCCAAATCAGTCTTTCTTAGATCTATAGAAAAAATGAAGTCATAACAAAAATTGCTGCCCCAAAAACTAGAGAGCCAAGACAGGCAGACACAGAGAATCACAATTTGTGGGACCAGAAATTCATTAGCTGAAACTTCTGCATGAACCAGTGCTGAGGTAGGGAAATCGGGGATGTCATTAATGAGTTGTTGGAGGTTCAGTGAGGGTAACTGTGAGGTTTAAAAACTCCAGGGAGGCCCCGTCATAGAGGGATTCTCATGTCTTGTGTGTTTTTCTCAGGCGCTGATCATGTTCCCATAGTAAGTATTGGAGAAAAATTCCCTTGCACTTATAGGAGGGGAGAAAAAGAACCACCTATAACTGCAACACCACAGTGTTTTCCTTAACAAGATCTGTCTTCAGAATGCACAGCTTCTCCACAACATAATCTGCTGGACTGTTTTCAAACCCTAACTGACATTGGGGAAGGAAAACACCTAGTTGCAGATGGCCCTGGCCTTCACAGGAGAGAAGGGAAATACTCAGCTCCAGGTTTCTCTAGGCATCTTATCCCTCTGGGAGCAGGGATAAGAGACACACTTTTGAAGTTCACGTACCAGAGACATAGGCACAACAAAACATGGAGACCTAAGGTCTAAAGAAAGCTTCCCCTGCAGGTACACTGCATCACTGCATTTCTAAAAGCACATTTATAGCACTTTCTCTTACCCAATACATCATGCTCAGGAATCAAGGAAACATTGCAGGAAATTCTAAAAGCCAAAAACCATAAGCTGATGAAAGCAAGCATTAGAGGGATGTTAGAATTATTTGACTGGGAATTTAAAGCAATTATGACTAATATGCTAGGGTCTCTAATAAAAAAGTAGACAGCACTGAAAAAGAGGGAACCATAGAAGCAGAAAGATGGAAATCATGAGGGAGAATAACAAAAACCTATGCATATGACATAAAACAGTGCAACAGAAATAAGTTCTTTGCTGGGTTTTGTATTAAGCTGGACACTTTAAACAGATGATTAATAGCTGGAATACATAGAGAAGGGGAATTTTAAACAATCTCTTTGAAGTAAATTTATGAAATACGTATACATGCAAGGATTCCTAAAAGAAATCTTTCACACAACATTGAATTTTTACAAATAATCAGACAATTGTATTTAAATCTCAATAAGATCACTCCTGAGAATTTCTAAAGATAGCTGTTCTTCATTAGTAAACCAATGTTAGACAAAATGTTTCATACTACGTTTTCATCTTCGCTAAAAATTTTGTCAAGCTAGTTGAACAGCATAGTGTAGTTATTTTAGAGTTTAAGAGGTAGCTGTTCATCTTTAACAAAAACATGCATTACGTATTTTCTGAAAAATTTTTCTCTTTTTACTGGTATTATTTCAATGTGGATGAAAAGAGGAGATTTGTATTTATATAGTCTGATATAGAAATATTCTAAAGGGAAAAATTATGGAGCGAGTTAAAACTGAAGTCACATTGAAATTCTTGAGATTAGGCATGATTTCAGAAATAATTAGAAATCTTGGTCACATCTTTGACTCCAAGTTTAAGACAATTTGTTGATAAACGTGGATGGTGGCTAATGAGAGATCATTCTAAGTAAAACACTTGCCAAAGGACTAAAATTAGTGGCAAAACAATAAAAATAGCACAGCTTGCCTCACTGTATAGACTGTAGAGTTTTTGGAAACACTTTGTTAAATAGTCTAGTATGTAGCAAAATAAAAATCCAAGTAGCTCTATGAACTATGCCTCCTGTAGAAATCAATGTACTCTCCAAAATTATCTTTTATGTTTAAAATTACTTTGCATGGAATCATGCTAGGCAAAAAGACCTACAAGTGAACTCTCCAAAAGGGAATTTGGAGGTAGTGATAGTTGTGTAGGTTTTTCTGGAATAGACAAGAAATGATGAGCAGGTACAATGCTGACTTTGGAGAAAAGTACTTGACAATGACAAATCTCAAATCTTAAAGATTAATTAGAGAACAATGATGTGTATTTATTACCAGAATACTAAAACTGGAATTACTTGGAAAATGCTGACATAATCCATAACATACACTGTTAGGATATTTATAGTATTAATTAATGTAAAAGAAGACTCTGGAATACTTTTGTGGCTGAATGTTAATATTAATTGTAAAAACATATTTTCATATAAAATAATTGATAAAATGTGTTAGTGGACAGCCTACGCTGACACATAATTTATACATTCGTATGTAAGTGGAAATTATCTTAATCTAATCACCGCCAATTTACTCTCTATTACATTGTTAATGTTGTAACTTTAAATTTTCCTTCATTCTACCATGATAATAGCAGGGTGCCAATTTAACCTTTTCCAAGATAGTTGAAGATTTTATAACAGCTTTAAAAAATGGGCAAAGTTAAAATGAAGAAGAAAATAGCTTCTAGACCATTTAGATGAGGCAGATGTCATTATAATTGAAGTCAGGGATAAAATATATACTTTACTTGATTAAATTTAGCTCTGCACTTACTGGTTATAAAGACAGAAATGGAAACGATCTTACATATTTCTCACTGATTATCAGCTGAAAATGTACAAAGTTTATATGGACTTTTTCACAGTTGAGTTACTTCATAAACTGTAAAGAATATTCTGACATTTGTGTTACTCCTTAAAAACTTGTGTCAGAATCTTTTATTCTCAATGTGTTTCCTGTATTTGCGCAGCCTAATATCATGAGTCTAAGTTTCCATGGGAAGATGGAAAATTTTTTCTATCTAAATATTATCATCTAAGGTGTGTATTTCACATCCATAAGCATAAGAGAATCTCTGTGTTGGTGAGATTTAAAGAGACAGGATTAAATACTCTGGATTTGAATGGTAGTGCTAACAGTTTTGTGTTTAAGAATTTTGTTAAATTATTTGGCATCCTTGAGGCTCAACTGACAAGTTCAAAAGATGATTTTAATAATGTGTATCTTGAGAGTTTGTTGTAAAGATTATAACACAGGAAGCTACCATAGTAGTCTGTATGTTTGTGTTCTCCTCAGATTGTACGATGAAAATCTAATTACCATAGTGATGGTATTAGGACATGAACCCTTCAGGAGATTCTTATAACAGGAGGGTGGCACTACGATAAATCCAATTATCTCCCTCGTGAAGGAGGCTCCAGAGAGCTGCCTTTATATTTCCACCACAGTGAGTTGGCAGCATCTACGAATGGGAAAGTGGGTCCTCGTTAGACTCCGAACGTGCATGTACACGATCTTTCCAGTCTGCAGAACCAGGAAAGATAAATTGCTGTCATTTGTATAATACTAAGTCTGAAATGTTTTACTATAGAAATCTGAATGGGTTAAGAGAGCTCGTAAAGAATGGTGAATGAATGAAGCCTCAAACATGCATGTTACATCTCTCGTGCACAGTAAAACTGAAAAAGGCTATTTTGAATAAATATTCCTCCCTGTTAAGATAAATTAGTAAACATTTAGAAAAAATATTGACCGTTACAGTAATCAAAAGAGTGTTTTAAAGAACAGGCTTTGTAATAATTTGACTTAATTTCTCAGTAATACTTTACCACTGAAAGTATATATTCACAAGGAGACAAGCCCAGGGCACTGAACAACAAACTGTAATTCTGAACAATTGTCAGCTTCTGTACTTTGTTTCATCATCTTCTGTGATTGCACAAGACCTTCCTTCCACAGCCTATTTGTAAAAGCATCATGAACTATCTGAGAACATCCATGTAAGGACATATGTAAGTCTTTCATAAATGTGGTCTTGAGTGAGCCCGGGCATAAAACTTTGTTTTCTAGACTGTTTTGTCCATTTCAGATACAGTGGTGACATTTGCAACTTTCTTTTTTCATTACAGGCTAGGTACTCTGATGTTCCAGGAGTTCTACACTGTTCTACGTATAATACAGTTTTCAATTTTTCTTCATTATCCTTCTGTTTGCAGGTAGCTTTGTTTCTAAGACTCCATAAGTGACACAACAGAAAGACTCCTTAGGAATCTGATATTTCCTAATTTCTATTGAGTACCTTCAGTGAATAACTTGTTCCCACAGCCTTTGCATTGGCCTTGACTAAGGTCACTAAAGCTGAATTATGTTCACTGTACAACATCTGAGGTTCCCAGCATCACAGTAACTTTGAGGTATCACTGATACAAAATTGAGCCTGTCTACATCAAGTATTGATAAAATTTATTCCTAATAATAAATACACAATCATTTTATTTCCATTTAAATCTGAATTTTTTTTGAAAACCTAAAAAACATCTTTATTTGTTGTCACGATAGCTCTGACATTTGTAACATTGATCCTTGAGTCATTTCGTTAATTTCTTTAAAACTCAAGTTTGGCAGTGATATTGTATGTATAGCTTTATTAATCCTAGTTTTGCTCTTGCCTTGCTTTCTTTTTTTTCAATAGGGTAGATGCAAACTTTGATTAGTTATTTAAAAATCAATATCTTATAAAGAGAAAATTGCTTTTATACCTTACTTTACAGTGTTTTGCTACACATAGCATTATTGATCTAAATGAAGAAATATTAACTGCATAAGTCAAAGGTAAACCTTTTACATTGCTTATATAGCAGAGAATGTGCATGCACAGGGTGTTGTGTAGAGGAAAAAAACTCAGTAACAAAGTTGCTTATTACCTACTTATTTTCCAAAAACATTGAAAATTGAACTATATTCAGGTAATAGGCAGGTTATGAAGTTCTCCATTTGTTTCTGTGTTTGCTTATTTTTGTTTTTTGTTTTTTTTTTTTTTTTTTTGGTTTCTCCGGTACCGGGAACCGAACTCACGACCTTGCGCTTGCCAGGCAGGCGCTTTTGCCGCTGAGCTAAATCCCCAGCCCCTGTGTTTGCTTATTTTTGATCATACTTTTTTTTTAAGAGAGTGGTATTAAGTACCTTTAAATTTCCAGCCAGAGGTTATTAATCCCCTTAATAAAGCAAGGCCTACAATCTGTCCACACAAATCGCATGTATTTTCTTCTTTGTTCTTCTAGTAGAAGTTGAAGTCAGAGTCTTTAAGAATCCTCCTTTCCTTCCTAGCACCCACTGTATAAGTTACATGAATTTGTTTGCTCCCTCTTATTAGTAGCTGTTAATGGTATATATTACATACATTCATCGTGGGAAACTTGGTATATAAACAGTGCATTTTGATCCTGTTTTACTTCCCTTTCCATTTCCCATCCCTCTCTTTCCTTCTAGCCCCGGATCTATTTTCTATTCTTTCAAAGATTCAATTCTTTGATTCACTGAGCCTTTGTATTCTATTGTTTAGTCGCTCTTTCATTAATTTCTGCTTGGATTTTATAATTTCTTTTTTTCTATTAGATTCAGATTTAGTTTGTTTGTATTTTCCTAGGACCTTAAGAAGCATCATTGAATCATTTATTTGGGATCACTCCACTCTCTTTATATGTACATTCACAGCTATAAACTTTCCTCCTAGAAATGCATTCATTGTGTCCCATTGGTTTTGGTATGTGTTGCTTCCATTGTCATTTGATTATAGGAACTTTTACATTTTTTCCTGATTCCTTCTGTGATCCATTCAATAATATATTATTTAAGCTCCATATGTTTTCACAGTTTCTGTGGCTTTCTATGCTATGCTCCTGCTATAATCTAATAGTATGCAGGATATTCTTTCAGTTCTTTTGTATTATGCAAGCATGCCTTATAGCCTAGGATATGGTCTATTTTGCAAAAAGTTCCACTGTTTTTGAGAAAAATGTGTATTCTGTTGTATTTACATGAAACCCTCTGTATATAGATGTTAAATTCATTTATTGTTCATTTTTTTCATTAACTCTTATGTTTCATTTTTTGTCTAATTGACCTGTGTAATTATGAGAATCAGGTTTTGAAATGTCCCCTACGATTGTATTGGTGGTTAATTGCCCTGTAGTTTCTTCTATAAAGTTGGGTGTGCCAATATTCTGTGCCTACGTATTTACAATTTTTGTCTGTTCCTATTGGATTATTTCTTTTACCAGTAGGCAGTGGCCATCTTTGTCTCTTCTGGTCAGTTTTGGCTTGAAGTTGTCTACATCTAAAAATAAGATAACGACTTTGGGTTCTGTGGGGGCTTCGGTTGAATGAAGTTCACTTTCAGTCTCTACTTCTTGTTCAATGAGGTGCATCTCTTGTAGTCAATGTGTACATTTTGTCTTGTGATCCACTCTGCCAGTCTGTCTTTTGGCTGGGGGAGTTAAGACCATTAACACTGAGACTCATTATGGTTGGGTGCTTACATTTCTTTTCTGCAATGTTAGTTTAGTAGTCATGTATTTCTTTAGGATATTTCTTTTATGGAGAATATTTTGAAGGCAATTTGCAGGATATAAATGTCTGGGTTAACAGTTATTTTGTTTTTGAGATTGAAAAACTTTGCTCCAAGCTCTCCTGAACTTTATAGTTTGTGCTGAGAAATTCACAGTTATTGTGATAGGCTTGCCTTTGTAGGTTACTTGCTGCTTTCCTCTAACATCATTTAGTAATAAATTTCTGCTTTTGCTGAAATTATGAAATTTTGTTTTGATGTACTATGGAGAGGTGCTGTTCTGGTCATGCCTATTTGGGGTTCTATAGCTCTCTTGTACTTGAATATTGAATTATTTTCCTAGGTCTGGATCATTTTCTGCTAGATTTCAATGAATAAGTTTTTTTATTTGAGTCATCTTCTAATTTTTTATTATTCCTATAATTCTGAAGTGTGTGTGTGTGTGTGTGTGTGTGTGTGTGTGTGTGACTAAGCAGCTGCTAGATCCAGCTTGCATGATGTCTTGTGATTTTTAGGGTATCTTTGGATTATGGTCCACTATATCCACCTTTTCTTCTGTATTTGACACTCTGGCATAATGTTGGTCAAGTCTGCTGTCTATTCTTTCCATTAATTTTTTTTGAGGCAGGGTCTCACCATACAGTTCAGGCTGGACTTGAACTTACTACATAGCCCATGCAGGCCCCAAATTCATGGCAATCCTTCTGCCTCAGCCTCCCAAGTGCTGAGATTACAGATGTGTGCCACTATACACGGCTACCTGGCTTCCATTAAATTTTTATAGTGTATATTTTTGCTTGTTTGTTTCATATTTTCTAATTTCTCTCCAGCTGTCATCCATGTCTTGTACTGTATTTAACTCAATTCATTTATTGTTTGTTTCTTTAAGATCCCCCAACATTTTATTGGTAAATTCCAATATCTATTTAGTTAAATACTCTGAGCTTACTAAACATCTTATGCTTCTTATATGTTTCTTCCTTTATCCCTTCAAACAGGTTGACCATTTGGTTTCTGAGTTCTTTGGCTATAACTTCCTCTATGTCAGTGTCTATGAGATCAGCTTTCGAGGCGTTAAGAATTTTTGGAGGCATCTTGCTTTGCTTTCTCATGTTCCTATTGTTTTTGCAGTGTGGGTTTTAGATCAGGTTGGGTACAGACACTCTGTCACTACTCTGGAGGTCTCTTTAGATTCCGTCATCTTATAATGTGTCATTGGGTTTGGTTACATTTTGGTGTTTATACACTTCTTCAGCCTATTTCAGCATATTTGAGGGTCTTTTTAGCGTTTCACTTTCTTCTGGATCTTGATCCCAAGCATCACCCAGAAAGGAGAAAACGCAGACAGGGCCCCCTCCCTGGGAGCTGCCGTTAGCAATCCAAACAACCTCAGTTTTTCTCTGTTGCCTTTAGTTTCTCCAGTTTCTCTGTGGTTCCTAGATTCCCCGTCAGTTTTTCTTGATTCCCGGAGCTCCACTTCTTTTTCTCTTTCTAAATTGTTATTTTCCAGGTGCTCCAATTCCAGATCCTAAGAAACATATTGGATTGTATTTTTTTATACATCCCTTTATAAACTCTGTCTGCGGGGCTACCTTCATCTGAAATACAGTTGTAATATTTAGAATCATTGTGTAGGCTTTTGGAATGAGGTGAAATTGCTCTACCACCAGTATTCTCTCTACTCTTAAGAATAATTGGTCCAGTTCAAAGTCAAACCATCTTGCATATCATACACTCACTGATTAAAAAGATGCTGGATCTGAGGAAGGGCCTGCTCATTCTTAAGCATATCAGCAACTAGAGAGCTGGGATGATGTTGAAACATGAAATTCCAAAGGACACAAGTAACAGTGAGAATATACAGATAAATCCAATAAAAAATAATGTTTGTGAAGTAGAAGCAACCAAGAATTGTTTTGTTTTCTACAAACTGTACAAATTTTAAAGTTTTAAGATATATGTGATACTTGTAGATCTAAGGCATAAGGGACTGCTACACTTTCCTTCTGTGAAGTGATTTATAATTATTCTGTTAAATGGTATAATTTCCATTATTAGTAATTAGTGTTGCTTATTTTTCATTTTACTTAATGTAGTATGTTGTTCTTTGGGTTCAGCTTCAGACATGGGTTTAAAAATCTTCTTTAACACTTGATGTCTGTGTATGCTGGAGTCTCAATGGGATAAGCCTCCTTCCTTGTGTAACTGACAGGATTTATAGAAGACAGATCTGTTGTAGGGACCCAGAGCAGAGGAGGAGCTTGATGGATATTAATTGTCCCTTTTATCCTTTCTTTTCTCCGTCAGAGAAAAAATGCTTTTGGTTTACTCCCTCAGGGTGGGAACTAATAGAGAACAGCTGAGGTAAAACTGGAGCACACTAGAGAGTTGATGGATTTCAGCATTCCAGATGGAGGAAGTTGATCCGCTGGAAAGGGCTTACACAAAGCCCAGACTTTATGTTCTGAAAACAAGAAATCATGGCCATTTTAGAACGGTAATGCTAGAAACTTAGTGAGTTTCTAAATAATATTAACATGGGATTTAAATATTCTAAAGTAGATAGTAACACAGCTGAGGAGAAAGGAACAATATGAGTGTTAGCACAGCTAGGATGTAGTCAGACCCAGGTTGATTTTTCCTATAAAAAGAGTTGTTTTAACCTAAACATTTGGTGATGGTAATCCAAGGTTTCTGCAACTTTTATGAGTTTTCTAGGTTCTTCTCCTAAGTGCTGTGTTGGTTAAAGATAATTACTTGGTACAAAATAAGAATTTTGAAAGTATTATCTCAATAACAGTGATGGTACTTTAACACTTTTCAATAATAATAATAATTCTTCTATTGTGATAGGCATGCTACACAGGATTTAGTTGGATGAAGAAGATGGAGTGGGGGAGGCTCTGGGGTAGAAAGAAGGTCACAGTCAAATAAGAAAAGAATAATTCTCAAAACTGGGGGATGGTGTGGGGAGAACAGTAGTGCCAAGGCAGAACAAACATGGAGCTGAAGCCAGGGAGGGGTCAGCACTGCATTGCTCAGCAGAGCATATGACTTCATGAGGTGGGCTAATATCAAACACCATGGGCTTCTAGAGGGCACATTTAATCTGATTCACTACTGCAATTTTTGAATATAGTACAGTGTCAAACAATCCAAATACTTAACAAGCATTTGTCAAGGCATTGCATTAATGAATAATGAGTAAGATGTAAAATGTCTTGAAGAAAAAAAGTATTTGAAATTCAAAATGTGAAAAATATAATTATTCATGGACTTACATTTAGGAGATATCTATAATGTATTCTGAACAACTGAACTACTGTACAAATCAATAATAAAAAGACAACCCTAGAAAAGGAGGAAAAGGTGTGACAAATCCAACATGTGAGAATGTATATGAAGAACAGATAATCACATAAAATATTTTATTACCATCAATCCTTAGAGAAGTACAAATTAAATGGATGTGAAATACCAAATTAGACACACTAGGATAATCACAAAAATGTGCTAGAATCAAGTATTTGTGGGATTATATAGCACTTGCAAGTTTCAAAAATTCAGTTGTGTGTGCAAAATTGTACAACCACTTTATGAAATAATTTGTAATATTTTATACAACTGCATCTACCAATTACTATGTACTAAAAAGGAGTAAAATACCCCCACTGAGAGGACTTGTACAAAAATATCTATAGCATTTTTGTTTGTTATAGGCTTCAAAACAACCAACAATTTCCATTCATATACTTAAGAATTATATATAGTAATAACATAATTACTATCACATTCAAGGATGTAGATAAATTTCAATAACATTAAGTTAAATGAGAGAGACTTATTAGATACTTTGAACTTCATTTACTCTCTTCAGGTTTCTGAACTACATTTATAAATGATTTTTATTTATATAATGGGAATAACTGCTGTGATGATTAATCTTGATATAAAAATGCCTAGTATATCAGTAAAGCATCCCCCTATGTGGTCACCCTATCCTACCTATAGAGGTGTGATCTTGAGTGCTACATAGGTCCCTCACCTGTTCCTCTCCAGCCCTAATTCCCTACTTCATGCTGCTGCCACTATGAGCTAAGCATGTTTGTTCTGCCATGCTCTTCAATCACAATGTTTTTCCCTTGGAGCCAGTTGACCCCAGACTGAACCCACAAAATCATGAGCCAAATTGAATATTTTCCCCTTTCAATTGAGAGTGTAGGTATTTTGTCACAGCAAAAGGTATGCTCACGAATGCAACTGCATTTATGCAAAATATAAACAATTGTGATAAATTCATGCACTCAAGGAGTCTTTGAAATTGTTCAGTAGTATAAAATTTGAAAATAATTATTAAGTACTATAAGTGCTAAGTAGTAAGTATGGTTTGTGCCAAAACTCCTGTTAAAATTTATTTGTCAGTGTAGCAGCATTAGGAGGCTAAGCCTTTAGGAGGGATTGATGCCTTCCTCATGAAACAGGATTAATTTGCGCAGGTAGTTTTCATTGGACCCTTTAACCCTCCTCTCTCTAGGTACGTTCACTGGCTTTTCTACTTGTCCTTCACAGAACTCTCATGAGGAGCCAAGAGAATGAGACCACACAGTCTTGACATCCAGCTTCCAGAACTGTGAGCAAAATAACCTCTTTTTTCACTAATTGCCCAGTATCAAGTGTTCTGTTACAGCAAAAGCAGAAGACTAAGATAGCAACTTCTTAAGAAGATTAGAAAAATAGCAAAAAGTAAGGACAAGAAAATAAATTTCATCTGTGATCCCACCAACCAGAAGTAATGCTATAATGACATATTTTCTCCAGTTCTTCTGCCTGTGCTCGCCTCTGCATATAGACATACTCATGTGCACATGCACATTCAGACCGTCACACTACTTCTGACGTACTCCCTATGAAAAATTATGTATTTTTATTGTTTTTACTTGTCTATATTGAAACTTGAAAGCCTATCTCTATTTATGTTTTTAATGCCATAACTTATTCAGCTATGTTGCTAATGATGGTGAGATAGGATATTTCTCATTGATTGGATACTCAGGTTTAGAACAACACAATTCATAATGGCTAAATCTTGGAAGAAGCCTATATGTATATTACCACATGAACAGATAAAGAAAATGTGTTTTTTATATACTTAATGGAGTACTACTCTACCATAAGAAAGGGTAACCTTGAGTCATTTGTAGGAAAATGGATGCACCTGGAGACCATAATGTTAAGTATAATAAATCAGATCCACAAGCTTAAATAAATCATTTACTTCTTTTATATGAGAAAAAATTATAAACAAAGAATAAAATAAAAGATAGATGATAAAAAGTAGAGATATTCAAATTTCTATGGATGCCATATAATTCTAGAATTATATGGATGCCATATAATTCTATCTCTCTTCCTTCATTCTAGAACTTTAGGGAAGATGTACATTTTATGGAGGCAAACCTACATGGAAAAATGCACATATCAGTGTAAAATTATATGAATTATGGAAAATGTGTATTCAGATAAAATCAATAATCCATCATGACCTTGGAATTTCCAACATCCCTGAAGATTCCAGCATGTCCTCTCAGTTATCCCATCCCCAATAGGTAGCTACTGTTCTGATTTCTACAGCATAATTTTGTCATGAATAATATTCATATAAATGGAATCATACAATATGTGCTTTGTAATATGTACTTCTACTTAAACACTCTAATAAAGCTAGAAATCTGTTGTGGTTTGAAGCTAGAATGTCCCCCAGAACTCTCATATGGTCAGAGACAGGGCTTCTGCAGTGTGGTTGGATCATGGGACCATTTTAATCACTGGTGGATTCATCCATTGGTCAGTTCAGCAGCTGAGTGTGTTGGGAGGTGGGACCTGGTCAGAAGGGTCATTGGAGTTGTGACCGAGAAGGGGTTATCTCCTTCCTCGGTTCATCCCTCTCCTCTGTACTTCCTGGTCTCCATGAAGTGCACAGCTTTACTTCTCCCATGGCTCTTTGCCATACTGTTTCTGCCTTGGACACAGCCACCTACAGTCTGTAAACCTGAGCCCAAACAATCCTTCCCTTCTTTAATTGTGGGTGTCAGGTATTGTGTCTCAGTGATGAGAAAATTACTAAGACAAACATTCATGCAGCAATTTCTCATTCTTTAGTTTAATTTTGATTGCACAGTCCCTTGTTGCTTTAGCTTGTCAATGAGGCAGGTGTTCTTTTAAGATGTATTTTTATTCCAGTTTTTTTAAGACAGTGGAACAAAGTCTTAGCTGAACATTATAGAGGCAAAGAAGAAAAAGGGCAGTAGTTCAATAACAGGCAAAGAAACTGACTTATAAAAGTGGTGCTGAATTGCCTAGGCACAAGAGATGGGTGGGGATGTAATCACTGAATGTTTAATGCTCCTTCCATGAGTACTTGGATAAAAAGAAATAGTGTCAACTGATTGGATTATTTACTTTTTAGCTGTAGCCTCTGCTTTATTTCTAGTAGGGCTCTGTAATGGTTGAGTAAGAAATTATCATTTTCTGAGAAAAAATCCATATTTCTTCAATCATACTTGCTGACAGGTGTTTTCAGGAAAACCTGGGAAACACTAAACTATAATTAGTAGCCATTTAAATTCAATTTCATCAGAAAATAGTGTTCACTAATAAACTCAGAAGAACAAGTTCATCTTCGCTCAATGTGTTCTTCTGGTGGAGAATACCTATTACTGCAGATTTAAATTTGTCAAGACAGAAGCCCTCTAAAACAAGGGGCATGGCAAATTTTGTGCTTTATCATATTCTTGGTATCTGGAGTGGAGTAGTAGTGATGATATATGAGCAATGTATATAAATATTATTTTATTTTGGATTGAAATTGTTTATGTTATTAGGCAAATTACAGTTTTGTCAAGTAATCCTTATTACTTTTCTTGAAATAAGTAGTTTTTATACGTCTTTAGAAAGGTAGCAGCATCATAAAGAGATCAGTTATCCTGTAAATCATTTCACAAATTTTACATGATCTTAATAAAATTTCCAGCAAGATTTTTTTTTTTTTTTTTTGGTTTTTCTCCGGTATCAGCAAGATTTGAATTTGAATTATCTGTTCTTGATAGGCTGACTAGGAAGTACATATGGAAAAATGTGTAACAAATGGCTGTGGGGTTGGGAATCTAAAAAAGATGAGCCATGGTTAGAAAACTGGTTGCTATGGTTTGTGTCTGAATGTCTCCCCAAAACCTTATGCAGTCATGGGGCGGGCTTCTAGAGTTCATGATTGATTCATGGTCCAATGTAGGAATTACGAATGTGAGTGCTACACCTGCCCTGGGGTGGGTAGTTTGCATACAGTGTAAGGGAGGGAAAGAAGCTGCTTGCCACTGCTCCCTTTTTGCTCTTGTTGTTTTTGCTGTTTTCCAATGCCATGAACATCTGCCCACTTCCATGTGCCACTCTGCCTTAGAGCCAGCCAAGTATGGACCGAAGCTTCCACAAACTGTAAACTAAATAAACCTTTCCTTCTTTAATTTGGGAGTCATATATTTTGTCTCAGTAGCAAGAGGAAAAGTAACCAAGACACTGGTCTTGATATAAAAATACATTATAATAACCACATAAATAGAATCTTTTGGATGTGGATATAAATGAAAAGAACAATGTCATTTATTTGAATGTTTAGGAAGAGATTCAAATATACTTAAAATTAGTACCTGAGGCAGGAAGCGTCTCAAATTCAGAGAAAGGTAGTCTTCAAAAATGTTGCTAGAAAAACAGGATAATAATGCAGAAATTAAAACTAGTTTTCAATCTCACATGATATTTATAGTAGTTTAATATTAGTATAAATATCAAGAGGATCAAATATGTAATTATAAAAAATGAAACCATTTAATTTTGAGGAAATTGTTGATCAATTACTTTAAGACCTGCAATTGAGAAAAACCTTCCCAATATTTTTTATTTTCTGATGCAATAAAAGCAGTATATAAAGATACATACAGTATCTAAATATGGAAAAGAAAACTCAACAAAATTAATAAAACAAGTATAAAACGGTGGTCATAAATTTCACAAATAAGAAATAAATTACCTTTAACTATATGTAAATTCCTCATCCTGTTTCATAAAAAGAAAAAAGACAAATAAATATTCACTGATGTAATTTGTCAAATATTAAGTTGCCAAAACTCCAAAAGTTTAAAAAAAACACTGTGAAGACCATGGGGAATTGAAAACGCAGAGGACAGATGCAAAAAGGAAAAAAGATTCAGTATCTATTAACCCCCACTTAACTGGAGTATTTCATTTGAAATTACAGCACTGTGATTCTTTCTATGTGACTCTCCTCCCTTCTGTATTTCTTAGCTGAAATTCAATTGTTTCCAATATTGATGTCTATCTTCCTATGCCTTCCCTCACCAGTGTAGTTATTTATAGTTCTATAAGGAAAGGATGATTAGTTAAAAATTTTAAAGGGAACTTACTTCATAATGAAATTCATTGTCTCTCACTCAAATGATGGGCATTTAGCTTAACAAAATGCTTTTAATACTGTGCTATCTAAATATATCTTTGTTCTTTATCCCTTGAATAAGTGTCAGATAAACTTTTTAAGTAGTCTTGCCAACTAAGGCCACAATCCATTAATAAGTTGGGGAACGAATTTAGTCAGTCTCTTCAGGATTTCCGAAAAGTGAAAAGAAAAAAAGCACACCAATACACGCAAAACCTCAAGTAAATGGTTAATATGAAAAGAAAAGGGAAGAGAATATTTCAGGAAACAGAGAAGGAGATGAAGAATCATTATATAGACAACTGTGTCTAAGTTAGGTTGTGATAAGTATTGTAAATGTTACAGCTAAGAACGTTAAAGGTCACCACACTAAATGTGCTTCGAATCCACTACCAGGTCCCATTGCCGCAAAGCACCAACAGAATCCTCCATAGCTTATTCTTCTTGCCTCAGCTTGGTCACAGGGGTCAGAGAACTGTTAGACACCTATGGCTCGAAACATGTAACTCTGAAGTGCAAAGTGCTGGCTTTCTGACCAACCCATATAAAACAACATTCTCTCCAACCCTGACCCACTGACAGTTCTTATTCCATTAAACTTCCCTTAATACACTTTAAAATTGTAAAATACAACACAGTGACTGGTAGAACATAATGTATAGTGTAAAATTATTATAAACAAAGCCTTATGTGTAACCACCCGAGGAAATATATATTTAATTATAGTCCTCATTAACACCTGGATTTTGTATTTTCTTCATAGGTTTTTTCCTTCAACTCTCATTGTGAACACTACAAGAAAAATGCTTTTACTATTTTATTTGTTGCTATATCCCACATAGAGCATAAAATTAGTCAAGTACTCTTTTTTGTGGAATAGATTAGTATATATAATTATTTTCAAACAAATGCTATGTTGTGGGCCATAACAATAGTATAGATAGATCATAATAACTTTTATGCAGTTTTTCAGTTTGCAGTCAGCATTTGCTAGAAGTATAAGAGTTTATTATGGGAGTTTTCTTTAGTCAAAGTTCAACCAAGAAAAGGCGGCTAAAAGAGAATTATGCTGATGGCAGGGGGGCAGTGAGAGAGAGAGAGAGAGAGGTACTGAGATTGATACTTAGTATAAGAAATTGGGTTATGTGGTAGTGGGGGTGGCCTAAGCAGTCCAATGTTCTCAAGGGAGGCAGGAAGGTAGGGTAGAAGCCACATGCATGGTGACATAAGTTAATCTGTTCATAAGTGAAGGTGCAGCGAAGAGAGAATTGTAGATGCAGATGTTCTTTGCCAAGAAGAGTCCAGCTCTTTTTAAAGGCTTGCCTACTTAGGATGAAGTATGATCGTAGCTTAAAGTCAACTTATTGGTGACATAAGTTAATCTGTAGAATTCCTTTCCAGCAACAATTCGATTTATGCTTGATTGAATTACTTGAAGAAGATACACTGTCTGCTGGCTGTTTTTTGTCCTTATGGTTTAGCTAGCCTAGCCAAGTTGACACCTCACAAACCATTAAGAGTCAGAAAGTTTTTCTAGGTGAAGACATTAAGAATCTTTATTTCACATCAAACTAATAACACTTTATTAAAGTTTTCCTGTTTTATGAGAAATTTGATTCTGTACTAATTGTTTTAGCCAAGGCTATGGAAGAATCTCCCAGTTTGAGCACCTTAAGAAGCCAGTTTTCAAAAGTACATGGTTACTTACCTTCACTCGTTGTGGAGTGGGAGTGAGTGAAGAGTCTGTTTTCTGGCTGCAAGGAATATTCTGGGGTACAAAATCTATAGAGTTTAGAGAGATCAGTAACCATTCTAAATTACTTAAAAATCAAATATAGAGTCAACATTTTTCAATTTGGCGAGAAAGTACCTTGAAATTAGTGGTGATGAAATTCTTTTAATAAACAAAACAGGATAAGCCACAACACATAAACATTTTATTCTTAGTCTTTTTTCTGATATTGCTATTCACAATTCTGATATTCTCAACTGAAATCTGACAGGACATTTAAATGTTAAGTGTGTGCCTTTAATACCGCTTTCATGTTTTGGTTATGGAATTGCATACATGCCCCGGTTTTCTGAATGCTAAGCATTGCTGGTTTAACCAAGATAACTCGCAGGCAGTAGGCCAATTACAGAGAAAACCAATAATTGAATGTAGTGATGGTTTCATTGAAAACCTGATAGCTTAAAAGGAAGTTGGAGCAAGAAATTACCTTCCTTGCTCAGTAACTAAGACCATTCTCTCTCCTCAGTGACACAAACCCTGGAGAAATTTGGTCATAAAAATTACCCAAGTGAGAGAAAAGTTGAAAAATCAGCAAGTCTGTGTAAAACTAGCTGGATTTTGTGACTCCCTTGCAGGATAAAAAGTAGCAAGCAAGACTCTAAGTTGTACTTGATGTAGTGTCTGACTTTCACAGGAATTCCTTTATTAGCGAACTCCTATCCGCCCAGCTTTCAACTGAAAATGTCATTATTTTCAAAGAAAAACATAGCATTGAATGCTTATTCTTTATCAGCAGTGATCTTGAGGGCAACTATGCATTCTATTACATAGCCAGGGATCCATGCCTGGAAGATACTTAGAATGCTTAAACTCAATTGGATTACAGGCTTTCAAGCACATATACTTTCCTTAGTAAAAAGGTAAAGTTTTTTTCACTTCTTGGGAAACATAACACCGACTTTGAAGTTCACAAAGCAAAATCTAAAAGTAAGGTAGCAGTTTTTATTGTCTTGAATGGGAGTAGATTAAAAGATGCTAAGGATATTGGAAATTATTGAATTTAAAAGTTCAGCATTGTGAAATCAGAAGCAGACAGATACTTTCCTTTTTAGCAGTAGTTTAGCTGCTGCAAATAACTGTGTAATTTATTTATACCAGAAGAGTTAAACAGCTGTTGATTTAACTTAAATAGCCACTTCTTTCAAAGTGTCCCATTTACTTGAGAAATAGCAGTACCATATAAACTCAGTATTCTATAACAATAGGGAAATTGTGCACAGATGTTAAACATATCAGAAGTAACCTTTTCGACTTCTGATACATCATCTTACCTCATCAGTAACTCTTTAATATTTTATATCAGTGATTATAAAAGTGAAAAATAACACTGAAAACTGATTATCTTTAAATTATTAAATCCTCTGAAATTTAAGCAGTTTGCCATTTTCCTTAGAAAGAAATGTCAGAAGTGCCTCCAAAAAAGAGTATTCACACAAGTTTCTCAAGAAAGGGATTATTCTCAGCATATCTTTTCATCTTTCTCTTTCTGGCATGATAATACTGTGGAATCTAGGAAACCTTTAAGCCATCATTAACTGATAATAAATCTCTTCTGGATCAGTCATTTTTTTTCCATGCTAGTCTACCATTTGTTTTATTTATTTAAATAGTAAAAATGTGGATTTAGGTTTTGTACTTCTTAGAGGTCTCTCATGGTCTTTTAAAAATCATTTTCCTTACAACTTTAAGGTATGAGACCATTAAAACAAGCACGGTATTATTAATGCAACTATATCCATTTAAAGAGTCACTACAGATGCAGATGATCATACTAATTCACTTTGTTTGCTAAGGAGAAGTCCCTAAGAGCCTTTACCAGTGGTATTCCTTCTCATGATGAATTCCCACCATCTAATGTTTGGCCTCCACGTGCTGTCTTAAAAATTGATTTGTGAGTTGTGGATGTGTCTTATAGGACAGATTCATATTAAGTATCCCTTCAATGTCAAAGACCTGGTAAACCAGAATCCCGTTAACTCTATACTCAATAGATTTTCTTCCTGAAAGCAGACCTAGGTGGGAAGCCAGACTACAGGGGAAAATTTTTCTCTGAATGTAGACTCAGAATTAAGGACATAGTATGATTGATATTTTATCAGCATCAGGCAAAAGCTATGAGAGCACTCAGGTTCAGTGGACCACACTGCTTAGATCCCTGGTCAGAATTTCCTTGTCCAGGGAGAAAGCAAGAGAGAGTAAAATTCTCCAAATGGGCCTTAACATATTTGCCTCTGTGGTAAGTGCTCTTCTCAGGACCAACAATGATCAGTAGCCATTCTCAGTGACCACTGCCTCTAAATTTTTATTTATTCTGGTTAAGTAGTGTCTGGCTGGCTTTTGCCTCATAGTACCCCTTGAAGATAACTTTGCCACTCCTTTATGCTACATGTGTATGTGGATTTTTAACATTATAACAAAAAAATGTACAGTACAATTAACAACTTTTATGTACAAACTTGGGAAGCCTAGTTCTTTTGCTGTAGACTTGGTTTCCTCACCATTTTCCACTAGCATTACAAGAAGTTTTTGTAGAGTATGTGTCTTGGTTACTTTTCTCTCGTTGCTGAGACAAAATACCCAGCACCCAAAATGAAGGAAGGAAAGGTTTATTTAGCTTACAGTTTGTGGAGGTTTCAGTC
>NW_004955443.1:17777078-17882586 GCF_000276665.1 Chinchilla lanigera | reverse complement strand
CCTGCTGAGTCACTTAGCCAAACCTCTAGACTCCTCAAGTTGACACAATGTATCAACCATAACAGTATGGAAACATTTAGGATTTGTATTTTCCCTCATTTATCAATTAGTGATCATGTGAGTTTTCCACGTATTTTCCCTGTTGTTATCAATATTTAGATAAATACCTTATAATTTGTACTATTTTCTGCTAGCCAGAAACTTATATACACTTGTGTCTCAGAAACTTGTATACATACACTTAAAGAGCTTTAAAAGAGGAAATTATAGCAAAGATCAATGCCTTGGAGTTTCCAAAGCTACTGCAAAGAAATTTCTGATGAAATAACTTTCTGATGTCTTGCAGAGATGATCAGCTTGTTTAAATAATTGTTTTCCTTTTAAACAAAAGAAAACATTATTATGCAAATAAATTTCTAATGAGTATTATGTTATTCTTTCTACCATATACGTGTATGCAAAACTGATTTTTTCATTATTTTGTAAGACTGATTTCAACTATCAGACAGGGGAGATAAATTTTTAAAAATTTTGTATTGACAAGTAGTAATTGTACATTTTATGGGGTACAATGTGATGTTTAGGAGCATTTATAATCTGCATGCTAATTAATTTAAAATAATTACATTACCTATCATTGAAAGTATTTATCATTTTTTGAATTAAGAACATTCAAACTCCTCTTTTTAAAATTTTTAAAAAAATTTTTGAGACAGTGTCATGCTATGTAGCTCATGCTGGCTTTGAACTTACTGTGTAGCCAAGGCTGGCCTCAAGCTCACAACAATCAACCTGCCTCAGCCTCCTGAGTCCTGGTATTAGAAGTGTGAGCCACCATTCCTCATTAAACACCTCTTTTCAACTTTAAATTGTACAATATAATATTTCTAACTCTAACTATTCTCTGTGTAAAATACTGTTTTCTGAATTACAAGATAACCTCCTTTGAGCTTTTGGTTAGTGATGTGTTCCAGAAGACTCTAATAGTCATTCATAGAGCAATGAAAGTAATGCTTTCCATGAAAGATCATTGACCAAAGGCATCATTTGAAGAGACATGAAAGTTATTTTATTCACTCATTTAATCTATTTTGAGTGCCTTCTCTGTCCTAGGTGCCAGAATTCTACTGCCCAATATGGGAGCTGCTACCTACATTTAACTATTGAGCTCCAGAATCATTGCACAGAATCAAGAAAATGATAATTTAATGTTAGTTAAATTTATTTGCACTAGTGTAAAATTTTTATACTGATTGTATGTTGAAATGAAGATAATTGGATATATCAGTTTAAATAAAGCATAGTGTGAAAATAAATTTCGCCTTACCCCTTTTACATTTTTAATGTGGCTACAAGAACACTAAGCACATATGACTTATTCTATTTCTACCTGACAAGGGTCTCTAACTGCTACTAAAAGGAAGACTAGACCCCAGATAGTGAGTAGCTGACAAAATCAAGTCAGTATCAAATATAAATAGAAAATATTTAAATATTTTTCTACTTAAAATAATTTTGTAAGAATCTAGGCAATACGTGAGTATATAACATTACAGGATATATGGTTCTCTTGCAACCTGTTTCATTAGGGTGTAGCAACCAATTTGTGATTCTGTACAGAAAGCTTATTACTTTACAGAAGAACTCATAATGTACTATAATAATTCTGTGAGCTAAGTATAACTTCTGTTTTCCAAAGTGCAAGATAGATTTAGAGTGATTTTTCAATCTTTTAAAATGTATGCAAAATTGAAAAGGATAGCAAAGATTCAAATTCTTATTTGTCTCATTCCAAATGTTATGCTCTCTCTTTTTCCCAAAATGGGTCAGAATCCATGAAGTGGAAGTTGAAGAAGAGAACTTTCCATGGCTGTTTTCAGGAAACAGTGCTCTGCTCACAGCTTTGGTCCAGGGCACTCAGGCAGTATTTCAGTGATTATGCCTTTTACCCTAGGAGGAGAGGATTCATCTTCCTCTATTCTGAAACTGGTGGTTACTATATCAAATTAGCCACAATCATTCAGATTCTCACCTAGTAGTTTTCTTGTTTTTTCCATCCCTTGCTTAAGCAACCCCCTGCTACAACAAGCTGTGTTAAGGACACTTCAGGTACTCCTAGGTTTGATACTTTAAGAAATAAGTTAATAGAGACACATTTGCCAGTATACACTGATATTATTGCTATGAATATGGATCCATATTAAGGGAATGAATCATGATTTTAGAAGTCTTTTAGAACAAGTACAAATGGCTTCATGAATTTAGACTTCTTAAATCCAGATTAGTAAAACAAAATTTAATTACTTAAGACTAAAGCAAATGATTAATATTTTAATTCTACTTACTTTTTAAATGAATATCTGAAAACAAAAACACTTTCCTCCAAATTATTTTTAGTCCCAATTTAAAGCCTATATTTGTATAGACTGAAATGGAATACTCAGAATTAAAAAAAGTACTTTACCAAAGTTTTCAATGTAAACTGAAAGTGAATAAATCATCAGAGAGACATAATGTTCTGGAAAAGAAAACAATTCCGATACTTATTAGTCTAACAAACTCCTCAAGATATGCTCGAGACATTTCTAGGAAAATGGATGCACCTTAAGTCCATACTCTTAAGTGAAATAAATCGGACACACGTGTGTAACAGTACTGCATCATTTCTCTGGTGTGAGAAACCAAAAGTGTAAATAAGGACCAAAATGTATAATACCTATTGTGAAATAGGACTACAATGTTCAAATGGGGAGGAGAACAAGGAATAGGAAGGGGAAAGGAAAGAAGGGAAAAGTAGGACAAATCCTTTATTAAGGAACAAATATTACACTTCATGTGTGGTCAAAGAAACCAAAACATCAACTTAATGACATTAAATTGAGAAGCTCCAGTAGCACACTTATATGACATTAAATTGAAAAATCATTGGAAAAATTTACATATGCATTAGAAGGCTAGAATATAATTCTCAATTTTAAGTGAACAGGGAAGATCAAGCTATCTTCCATCCAAAGTGAGATATACCATTTATGAACACGATCATCTTGCTTTTTCCTCCACAGCAAAGTAATGAAGCCATTCAATGTTTCCTGGAATCAGCTGACTACTTCACAAAAACACCATGCCTGACTTTTGCAAATTTACTGTTGGATCAGAGTCACAAACTTTGTGAACACATTTTCTCTGTTAATTGATTTTGTCCCTGAGTATTTTCTCTGTAATAGGTAACTTGGAGAACAGCCAGGCTTATCTGAGATCATAGGGTTGAATTGTAATGAAAC
This sequence comes from Chinchilla lanigera, assembly GCF_000276665.1. NCBI lineage: Eukaryota > Metazoa > Chordata > Mammalia > Rodentia > Chinchillidae > Chinchilla > Chinchilla lanigera. Next base: position 17,879,305 of record NW_004955443.1, on the reverse strand, counting down.
TGAAATTCTGCTCTAGATTTGCTTTGTGGATCTGAACCATTAACAAATAGATGTTTTAATGGCCACATAAGAAAGAGGATAGACATTTAACATATGACAATGATAAGGCAAAAGACTTGTTCTTATCTTTTTTTAAGAGAAAAAAAGATAAAAAATAGCAATAAAACAGAGTTTCAAAAGAGGCTACTAGGAGAGTAACAGTAAATAATACATTGTGTATTGTCTTCATAGCAGTTATTCAAAGTACGAGATATAGGCATGGGTTCTTTTCCACACAATATTACCACAAACTTTTCTTTTCAATGAACTAAGAGAAACTAGCTGTATAACTATATTAACTATTGTGTGCATAACTACACCTATATCTTTGAGATTTCTACCTATTTTCTTTCACTAAATTTAGTGGTTTTTTTTTTTTAATATTTAGAACTTTGATCCATTTTGACTTTAATTAAGTGCCTGATGATAGACATGGGTCTAATTTTAGTCTTCTACATGTAGAAAGTCAGTTTTTACAGCACCATTTATTAAAGAGGCTATCTTTCATTGAAAAAGTTTGGCTTCTTTGTCAAAGTTAAAGTGGCTGAATGTGTTTGGGGTTGCCTCTACATGTTCTGTTCTGTTGCAGTGAGCTTTAGGCCTATTTTTTTTTTTTGCCAATATGTGCTGATTTTATCACAGTAGCTTTGAAGTACAATTTTATTTTATTTTATTTTATTTTTTTTTTTTGGTTTTTTCTCCAGTACCGGGAACCGAACTCACGACCTTGCGCTTGCCAGCCAGGCGCTTTTGCCGCTGAGCTAAATCCCCAGCCCTGAAGTTCAATTTTAGGTCTGGGATTGTGATGTCCCTCTACTTACCTTTGTTGCCCAGGATTGCCTTTGCTATTATAGGTCTGTTCGGGTTGGGTTCCAAATGAATTTTAGGAATGTTTTCTCTAGATCTGAGAATTATGCTAATAGTATTTTGATTGAGATTTCATTAAATCTGAATAGCAGATTTGGGAGTATGGCCATTTTCACTATATTGATTCTTCCTATCAGTGAGCAAGGTATATCTTTCCATTTTCAGATATCCTCTTTGATTTCCTTTTTTAGGGTGCTGTAAATTTAACTGTACAGATCTTTTACATCCTTTGTTAGATTGATTCCTAGGTATTTCATTTTTTTTTAGATACTATTGTAAAAGGTACACTTTCAGTAATTTCTCTGTGAATTTATTTCTTGTGTACAGGAATGCTATTGGTTTTTTGAGTGTTGACTTTGTATTGTACTATTTACTAAATTTGGATATTAACTCTACAAGTCTTTTGGTGCGGTTTTGGGGGTTATGTATGTAGAGTATTATGTCATCTGCAAATAATGATAATTTAACTTCTTTCTTTCCTATTTTTATTCTTTTATTTCTTTCTGTTGGTTAATTGCTCTGGCTAATATTTCCAGAACTATGTTACATAGAAGTGGTGATAGGGGATGTCCTTGTCTTGATCCTGATTTTAGAGTGAAAGCTTTCAGTGTTTGATCATTTAATATGATGTTAGCTATTCATTTGTCAGTGATGGCTTTTATAAGATTGAGGTAAAGACCACCTATTCCAATTTTCTGTAGGGTCATTTTTATCATGAATGGGTGTTGTAATTTGTCAAGTGTTTTTTTCTGCACCTCTTGAGATGATTGTGTTATTTTTATCTTTGGTTCTATAACATGGTGTATTAAATTTATTGATTTACAGAGTTGAACCATCCCTGCATCCCTGTGATGATTCTTAGTTGGTCATAATTTATGATCTTGATGATTTTCTGCTTTCTCTTTGCCAGTATCTTATTGAAGATTTTTACATCTGTGTTCATTAGGGATATTGGCCTGTAGTTTTCTTTTTAGTTGGGTTTTTCTCTGGTTTGGGAATCAGAGTAATACTTGCTTCCAGGAATGATTTCAGAAATACAGCTTCCTCTTCAATTTCAGCATTAGTGGTATTAGTTCTTTTCTAAATTACTTGTAACATTCAACAGTGAATCCATCAGTGACTGAATTTTCTTTGTTGCTAAATCTTTAATTACATTTTCATTTCATTGGCTGACATCAACTTGTTTAAAATTTTTATATCTTCTTGATTTAGTTTGTGTCTAGGAATCCATCCATTTCTTCTGTGTTTTCCATCTTATTAGAATATAGGCTCTCATAGTAGGTATTGATGCTTTCCTGAAATCCTTTGTGATTTCCCTCTTTTCATTCTTCATTGCTTAAATTTGTGTTGTTTCTTTCCTCTTTTTGATGAGGGTAGCTAAACATTTATCAATTTTATTTATTTTTTCAAAGAACCAACTTTCAATTCATTGAGTCTTTGTACTATTTTCTGAGTCTCCATTACATTAATTTCTGCTTCTATCTTTATAATTTCATTCCTCATACTAGCTTTGGGTTTGATTTGTTCTTCTTTTTCTAAAAGTTTGAGGTCCAACATTAGGCTGTTTATTTGAGCTTGTTCTGTTTTCCTGATATGTGATTGCATTGCTATAGATTTTCCCTCATAGGATTGTTTTCATTGCATCCTATAAATTTCGGTATGTTCTATTGGCATTATTATTTAATTGCATATAGTTTAATTTTGTGTTTAATTTTCTCTGTGATTCATTGGTTGTTCAGAAAGGTGTTATTTAATTTCCATGTGTTTATTATTATGATGATTTTCTTTGTCATTGATTTCTAGTTTCATTGCATTATAGTCAGATAGTATGCATGGGGTGATTTCAATTCCTCTACATTGAATTAAGTGTGTTTTGTATTTTTGAGACCATCTCCTATGCAGCTGAGAAAAATGTGTATTCTGATGCTTAGGGGTGGAGCGCTCTTTAGACAGCTAGCAAGTTCGTTTGTTCACAGACTTGGTTTAATTCTAATATTTCTTTGTTGATGTTTTGTCTAGTTGATCTATCTATTTGTGAGAGTAGTGCAGTTAAATTTCCTCACTAAAATTATGTTAGTGCTTATTTGATTTTTCATGTCTGTTAATATTTGTTTTATGTAGTTTAGTGAACTGTCTTCAGTGCATAAGTATTTATGATTGTTATCTCTCCTTGTAGTTTTCCCTTAATAAGTGGGTAGTGACCTTCTTTTTCTCTTTTGATCAGTTTTGTTTTAAAATTTGTCTTGTCTGCAAACAAAATAGTTATCCTTGCTTTTTTCTGGTTCCTGGGGTATGGAGAATTGTTTTCTATACTTTGACTTTTAGTCTATTAACTTCTTTTTCGATTAAATGTGTTTCTTGAATGCAGTATATTGTTGGTTCTTGCTTTTCAACCCATTCTGCCAGTCTGTTTCTTTTTATTGGTGAGTTGAGACCACTTACATTGATAGTTATAACAGATATGTATTGGCTTACCTTTAGCATGTTTCCCTCTTGTTTGTTCCCTATCTTTCTTCTCTGTTTAATTGCTTGCCCTATCCAGCAGCTTTGTTCTATTGGTGTTCATGTGTTTGTGGTCTTCATTATGCCTTTCTTATATGTCCTTCAGAGAATTCTGTAGAGCTTGTTTTGTGGCTATAAATCTCATCAGTTGTTCTTTGTCATGAAAATATCATATTTCTCCATCAACTTTGAAAGATAGTTTTGTGGGGTGCATCAGTCTGCCTTGAAGATTGTTTTCCTTTAAGGCTTAAAATACCTCACTCTAAGTTCTCCTTGATTTAAAGGTTTGTGTTGAGAAATCTGCTGTGATTCTGATTTTCTTTCCTTCATAGGTGATATGTTTCCTTTCTTTAGATGCTTTGAATATTTATTTCTTGTGTTGAACTTCTGGAATCTTGATTACTGTATGCATTCGCATAGATTTACTTTGGTCATGGCTCTTTGTAGTTCTATATGCCTCATTTATTTGTAAGTTAAATTCTTTATCCATGTTTAGGAAGTTTTCTGCCATAATTTCAGTAAAGAGATTTTTTAATGTCTTTTGTGCTATCTCCAGCTTTCTCATTGATTACTATCAATCTTATGTTGTTCGTCTTTGCTTCATCCTGTAGCCGTTGTATTGATTTTTCTTGGTATCTTACTATTTTTAAGATATCTTTCTTTTTCTGGTCACCAGTCACATTCCTTTGTTGTAGATCTGATATTCCATTCTTACTTTCATTTGGTCTGTTGCATATACTTTCAATGGAGTTGTTAATCTCCTGGCTTTCTGTTTGGATCTGATTCATTGATTTCATTTCTTGTCTATGTTAGATATTCATGGTTTCTATTGTTTTCATGAGCTCCTCTATTTGTTTACCTGTGTCTGCTTTAATGTCTTTCATTTTGACCATAGTTTCTTCTTGCACCTTTGATATTACTTTTTCTATGGACTCTTCCATTTATTTTTTCACTTCTGCTGCTAGTATTTCACAGAGTTCCACTTGTTGCCTTCCAATTTCCTTTATCTCTTTGTGCTCTCAACTTGTCCTTGATTGGCTGGGCATTTGGAATTCCATTTTGCTTCTTTTTGTTTTCATTTTCTATTTTATTTTGTTTTCTTTGTTGATGCTTGTAGATTTCTTATGTTAGATAGCTTTATGAGTGTATCAAAGCTTTCCTAGGAAATGTCTGCTTCTCTGGATGTCTTCTAGATGTAGGCAGTTTTTGCCTTTATGCCTATCCCAAGAACCTCCCTTTCTAATATATTAAGAATAATGAATTGCTATCTATTTGACATAGGGTTCATTCTTTTGGTAGTGGACTATGGTTATGGTTGTGATTCCTTAAAATCACAGTGTTGTCATTCAGGGGGTAAAAAGTTATTATGTTATGTATGACAGCCTGGTTAAAGTAGTTCAGTTGGCAATAACAATCATCTGAAGCACAGTCTGTCTACTCACAAACTGTGGTACCTATTAGCCTGATAGCTATAACTGCAGGAGGAAGGTCTGTATATATAATATAATCCAATTTATACCTGGAACTTGTATGCAAAGATTTTCCATTTAGTAGAGTGATTTTAACCTGTTTTGGGAGGGATTCAAGTGGATGGGGGAAGGATGGAAAGATGAATGGTATGAAATATAGTAGGAGCAAAGTGGGAGGACATAGGATGATCATCCAGGTTTGGGTAAGTATAGGACACAAGAGGGAAGGGTTGGAGGAGAAGGCCTAGGAAATTTTGTGTGAACCAGAAAGAGAAGAGACAATGTTTATTAACATGAAGGTATCATAAAGTCAAGTGAGATAGTTGATGAATAAGAGAAAGAAGAGTATAATCAAACAAAAAGAAAGGTTAGAGTTCTACATTGTGAATGAGAGAGAAAGAAAAGGAGAAGGAAAAAGGGAGAGAAGAAAAAAACAAAAAACACCAAAAAGACTGAACAAAAATATCCTCACACATTGATAAAACAATAACACACAGAAAGAAAAACAAAAGAGGGCAGCAAAGAACAGAGAGAAAAAGAGAAATGAAAGTGAAAATAAAGAAGCTAACAAAAAAGAAACAAGCAACAGAAACAAACAAACAAAAAGAAAGACAATGCAAAGCAAAATGCCAACACAGCTCAACACCAAGAGGGGGACGAATCAGACACAGAAAAATGAAAGTAGTGAAATTGCTCTATTGTCTGTCATTCCATGGTAGGTCCAAGCTGAAGCCCAGAAATGTGCACTCTGGCCAGCACTGTACATGGATTTGTGCTGTGTTTGGGTGTGATCTTTGCTTCTGGATTTGGGGGATGGGATTAGTTTCCTGTGCCTAAAGTTCTCCATTGTTTAGAAAAGAAAAAGGAAAAAATAGAAAAAAAAGGAGAGAAAATACAAGAAAAGAGAAGCAGGTGGTACTACCCCCCTGCTTCTATTCCTAATACCTCTGTCCCAAAGCAGCACTTGTTCCCCTAACTTACCACCTGGTGACTCATGCTGTTATTGTTGCATAAGACATTTCTGCACCTCTAGTCCCACATGTGCATGGTGTGAGCCTTAGCCAGGTCCTACTGTGTTGCTGGAGTTCCCACAGGTCTCGGGGCCCTGAATCCCATCAGTGGAGGGAGGGGCGATTCTCGGACTCTTTTTGCCAGCCTCGCTGTCCTGGGTCAATCTAGGATCTGTTTTATTTTAATAAACATTATTCAATCTAACTTCAAAAACTCGTATTATTGTAATTAACATCAGGCAGAAAAGTAGTTGGATTTTTAAATTGCATCAAACTTCCACTGATGGAAAAACTGTACCTTAACATAATGACATTTAAGTAGCCATTAGAAACCAGGTATTTGGTAAAATTTCACCCAATATCATGACTATCACAAAATGTTGATGTTTATGTGTTCTTCTGAGCAACTATTACACCCTAACCCTTTTATTTAATATGGCATTATAGCTAATTCAATAGGCTAAAGGCTTTTTATGTAGTAGGTACTAATTAAAGATAATAATTTAGACTACTTTATGATCATGTGTATATATATTAAGCATATAAACACATTTTTCCAGGGTTTCATGTGGAAAAAGTTATATCTTTTATTCTGGAGCATGTAATAGAAATTCTGGGAGTGAATACTTTCTTGTTATTCCATTAGGCAAAACTTTCAGTGTTTTGCCCCTTTAGAAGGGTTATTATAGTTCTCTTAACTGGTTTAGGCATTTTATTACTAATAGTAAGACATAATGATTTGTTAGCCTAATTTTATTGTGATAAGTGAGAAAATATAGGACAAGACTGTTGTTTCTCTATGTTTCTTTGTACAATGTAAAAAGCAAAGGAATATAATTTTTGAGTGACCAAGATTATTCACTTTTTACATTTTTAATCAAATTTAAAAGCACACAGTGCAGAATGCTGCATGTGTAAATTGATAAAAGTCTTAGTTTTCTTTTTTTTTTCTTTTTACATTTTTCTGGTACTGGGAATTGAACTCATGACCTTGTGCTTGCCAGGCAGGAGCTGTGCTGCTGAGCTAAATACCCAAGCTTAAAGTCATAGTTTTCAAAGATTTTGAGGGGCATGTGGGAGATTCTGAAAATTGAACCAGAATGCCTATGGATTAGATCTAAATAAAAACAAAAGGAATAGTTTCTAAAAATGTGCTTGTATAAACAACTATGACTCAGGTTCTCAAATAAAGAGAAATATAGATTTTCTAATTAAAAAAAATAAAGTGTTCCAAAATACTAGTGAAATATAAATACAGCAAATAATTTCATTTTGGGTCAACATTGTCACTGCTAAATATGACAATAATTTGAAAAACAAGAAGAATAGTAATTTTTTGTACATATTCTCAGAAAATAGTCCAAAATGTGCTCTCCAGACTGTGTCTAAAAATGTAAGTTCTATCTTACGGCTAGTCATCCTTCCTTTTCTATTGTCTTCAACTTTTCCAAAATATTTATAAAGTGCCAATGATAGGCAGAGAAATTGGCAAAAAGGAAATGGTCAGTGTTATGCTGACATCCAGAGTATCCCCCCAAAGCTTCATGTGCCCAGAGGTGGGGCTTTCGGAAGGCAATTGGATTATGGGTGCACTGTAGCTGATTTGTGGTTAAGAGCTGGAGCTTGGTTGGAGGTTGGTCAGAGAGGCTGGCTCTGATCTGGAAAGGTATATCTTCCTCCTGTGTCCCATCCAGTCCCCTTCCTCCCTTCTCAGCCTGCTTCCTGGTCATCATGACATAAGCAACTTTCTTTCAGTGAGATTCTTTCACTAGGCCTTTTCTGCCTTAAAGCCAGCCAACCATGGACTGAAAATATGAGCCAAAATAAATCTCTCTTCCTTTATGTTGTGAGTATTGGATATTTTGTGCCAGTTACAAAGCCCCTAAAACAGTCCGCTCTGTTTTGGGGCTTGCTTTGTAGTGGAGAAATAGATAAATACACTAGAAGTTTTCAGCCGCTGGTAAACATTATAAAAGAATAATTCAACCAATGTATTTTTTTCCTAGGGTTTTCATAAGAAAAGGACAGAAATTAAGAATCTTAAACAAAGTAAAAGTATTGTCCCACAGTTCCAGAAGGTGGAAGTCCAATAAACTCCTGACAGCTGTGAGGAAAAATCTGTTTCCTAACTTTGTCCTGGTTTCAGGTGGTATTAGCCATCTTTGGCATTCCTGAGCTTATAGAAGCATCATCCTGGTACCTGCCTCCGTTTTCACTTTTGTTCTTTCTGTGTTCTGAATTTCCTGTGTTATTCCTAAATTTCTTCTTTGTATGAAGACCATAGCTGTTTCAAATTAGGGCCGAATCCAATGTAGAGAATTGGAGATTAGGACCTCGGTGTATCTTTTGAGAGTGACAATCTAAGCTGTAACAGTCATTTGCTGGAGACAGACTGGCAGGAAATGTGGGGAGTTTGGATAAGGTGGTCTTGGGTAATCATGAAAAGTGACAAGGGCTAGATAAGAGAAATAAAGGAGTCAGAAATTTCCTTGAGGAGCAAACATTAAAAGTGAGAGGACAGAGGTTGGAGCAGGGGGACACATCTGAGCAGACAGGTTACTGGAGGGGGCTGCCTAAGAAAGGAGAGCAATGTTTAAGCTCAGAGAAGCACTATGACCCAAACTGAGGGCTTTTTAGGGGTGATGAAGAAAGTTATTCTAATTCCAAGATGAGCAGGCAGAGCTTTTAAATAGGGAGTGGTGTGATCCAATATAAATTTTAAACAATCAGGCTAGCTGACATCTGTCTTTCAGGAAGGCTACTCAGGTCCTGCAGCTCTCTGTGATGTCTCTTTCATGCCACACGGAGGTCATTTGTCCTTTGCACTCCATGGGTCTGTCAGTAGACCTAAGGAAAACACTCTCAAGTTTCTGTGTTTTCTCAAAAGCCTCCATTTCTATCTTATAAAAGACTGTTCTATGCTCAAGATATAGCTCAGTGGCACAAGTGCCTACCTGGCAAGTACAAGGTCCTGAGTTCAATTCCCAGTACCAAAAATAGAAGGCTATTCTTTCAAATAAATATGCTGTTTGCTATTTTATTATCACTTGGTTTTATTTGCATTTAAAAAACAGAGGTTAAGCCCTTTGGAATATTTTTTTCCCCACATAAATAAAAGCTTATTCTTCCAGGTCCATGCTAAGCCCCATCTCTGATGTGTCCTCATCATCTTAAAACCATCTGTTGCCTCCTTAATAGTTCATACTTGAATTTTAATCTTCTTCTTGTTTTATTATACCTATTTATTTTCTGGTATATTTGCCGGTCTGTGAGCTCCTTTAGATCAGGAACTTTGATTTTATTTATTTTTAATCTTATTATAATCAGCAAGGGGCACAATCTCTGGCAACAGAGAGAAACCAATGCATTTTGATGATCATATTTCTTAGACGTATTTTACAAAGACCTATATTCCCACCATCTGAAAGGATTAGACACTTAAAAAGAACGAGATTTTAACAACAGCCTCATAATGGTTTTATCTTATCCATTCTAGACTTTTCAGATGAAACATCCTCATTCAAAAGCAGACTTGCATATATTGTAATCTGGTTTTTGTCATTAGAGGGAACTGTGACTTTGAATCTTCTACATTAACATATTTCTGATTCCTACTTCTCAGTACAACTTTCACTAGAGATTTTCTTTCACTTTCTAACAGAAATGGTAGGCAGGATGGTTTCCATTGTTGAATTATTCATAACTTTTCAGACCTGTTTATTATGCATGTTGAACTTCACATTTGTGATCATAACTTGTAAATTGCAGTGCAAGAATCAGAATGCAAGAAACAGGTTCTGAGAAGGAAAGGACGAAATTGTTTTGAAATGCCTGTGCTCTTACTGTCTTGTCCTCCTGGTTACTTAACACGGATGAGCACGACTCTGGTCAGAAACTGCATTGATGGTTCTTATGAAACCATGTGAAATGCATGGGTTTTACAGTTTGTATCACTTGATCTTTCATAATCTTTTTTTATACCCATAGTGCTATATTTAATATAAAAAATATAGTACTTTGCTAATGACAACTTCGATGAAGATCAACCTAATTCATAAAATTTCACTAAATCTCTACAGTTTACTAGGCATAAGAAAGATAGGGTTAAATACCAGGGTGATCAGTGTATCCAGGTTTGCCCAGGGTTGTCTCATTTTAGCATTAAAAGTCATGTACACCCCCAAACCCTTCTAGCCAAAGTGGAAACTTATCCCAAGTCTCACAAACTTTTATTTAATCATAAATATTCAATTTTAAATTCTCTTATAATTTGCTTTTACTTTTTATCTTCCTCCCAAACAGATAGCATTTCAATCAAAACGTTTTGAAAATGTTCATGAGGAAAAGGAGCGTGAAGGTGTATTGGAGAACTTTGCCGAAGCAACACCTGTACTTTTCCATGAGGAAGGCAGTAATTCTGTGACTGTGTCTCTTGTTAGCTGTTGATCCATGGACCTGCTGAGGCTTTACTGGAAATAAGAATAATACAACTTTTGGGACAATTGGGCAAGGTAAGAACTGCAGGGCAGTCCTGGGCACACTGGGACAGTGCAGACTTAGACCACTTCTACCGTAAATGTTCTTTCCTCTTGGGTTTGGAAGATCAAGTCTTCTTTCCAAAGATATAAATTTAAATCTCTGCTCTTTTATGCCTGTGTGAATGTGGCCTTGTTTTTTTTCCTGTCTCTCTGAATGCTGTTTTCTGAACTACTAAAGCAGGAAGAGGCTCAGATATTCATACATTTATTGTGAGGTTTCTATGGCACAACCTTTCCAAGAACATCTGTATCTAACAATAGAAAGGACATTCAATTACTGTTAAATATGAATGTGGGTCTTTTTTTTTTGGTTTTTCTCCGGTACCGGGAACTGAACTCACGACCTTGTGCTTGCCAGGCAGGCGCTTTTTGCCGCTGAGCTAAATCCCCAGCCCCTGAATGTGGGTCTTAATGCAGCTGCTGGCTTCTCTTGTGGCTTTTGCGGACTCTGTTGCAAAGTGACAATCCCTGTGTTTCTGCTCTTCTGTCCATGATCTATCAGGGCAATTCCAACACATTATTATGCTGATTTATTTACTATATCTATTTAATTCTGCTTCTGCTACAGTATGGTTGAAAATAGTGACTAATGTTCTAAATTTTTGAACACAATGTCAAGCACATATTAGAGAGCCAGCATCTTTTTGACAATTTTTTAACAGATGAGAGAATAGGAATGGTAGAAAAATCACTCAGCAAGTGAAGAATTCAGACCTGCTTGACTGCTTGAGAAAATGATGCAGAATTGAATAACTAATTGCCTTTTATTCAAATTTTGTTCTCTTTGGTGCAATACACACATCAATTCACGCAGCATTCCTGTTTTGCTGATCACGCACTGGTTACTAGAGAGAGGCAAGGTCTTCACCGTTTGTGCCACCCTACCAGGTGATCAGTGTAGGTTGCGTGCCTTCCTACCCATGATGCCATGCTTCTTTACTTGGAGATTCCTCTGCATGGAACATCTCGCTTTCTTCATTTCCGCAAAGCCAGCCTCTTTTTCTTCTCCACCTAACTACATATTTCCAAGCCTTCAAAACCCAGTTTCAAAATTACCAATATTGAGAAATGCTTTCCTGACTCACCCCAACCATACATCTCAAAGCCAAATTAAATACATGGTTTTTTATTGCATGCAAAATTCTGCCACTGCTTTTATTTTCCTGTCTTATTGACAGTTTTACTTAGACAGTGAAAGCTTATTCATGGGATGAACACTCACTCTGTTTTCTGTTTATTTCTTAGCCAGTACCCAATATATAATAGGCACAAAAGTGGTTTTTGAATGAACGACTTTGAATCTGAAATTGATAGCAGAAACGTGGCTTAGATTCTAAGCTCCCCATGGAGCTATATTCCTCCCTGGGTGCGCAGAATGAATTGTCTCACTATAACTTTCTATCTAGAATATTATAACAAGACTATGCAGCTTATTGACTATAGAACTAAAATTTTGTTTGCTAGACATGTGTTAGGGTTGTATTGATTTTAACCTATCCTCTTGATTAGATAACACTTATGGTCCTGTTTTCATTCAAAGGGGTTGACAGAACCAACATCTTCTATCTCAATGATGGAAGGATGGCTGAAAACAGGTGACAATTCTCTACTTTCCTCATGCTTGTCATAGTGTCTTCAAATAAGGTCAGAACATCTCACCTGTATTCATCCATCTTTTATACAGAATGAGCACCTATATATCCAAGTAAAGAGATTACTGGATGGTAAGTCAAGGGCCTATGGTTAAGTTACATTTTATCTTTGGTAGTTTTTTGTTATTGGATTGAATTCCTTACCTAATTCATTATCTGTAAATGACAGAGTTTCCTATCTCAGAACACTGTTGAGGAACGTAATTACACATATTGAAGTCTTTTGGAAATGGCATGGATATCAAAAGATAGAGGGAAAGAGAAGAGAGAGGAAGGGAAGAGGAGTAAAAGGATAAGGTATGGCTTGTATGTGGGCTGTCTTGGTTACTTTTCTCTTATTGCTGTGACAAAATACCAAACACCTAAAATGAAGGAAGGAAAGATTTATTTAGCTCACAGTTTGTGGAGATTTCAATCCATACTCAGCTGGCTCCAAGGAAGGGTGGCACAAGGAAGAGGGCAATAGTTCATGGTGGAGGAAGACAGAAAAGGCAACAAGAATAAAAAGTGAGGAATGAGAGAGCAAGCCGCTTTTCCTCCCTTATATTGTATGCAGGCTTCCCACCCCAGGGCAGGTGTAGCACTCACACCCACAATCCCAGTTTTGGACCATGAACCAATCACAAACTTTAGAAATCCATACCCATGACTGCATGAGGCTTTGGGGGGACAACCAGACACAAACCATAACATGCACTAACTCCCCAAAATGACTGTAATCACTATTACTGCATACACGTACTAACAAAAATTTCAAAGATAAAAAATAAAGAGAATATATATGTTTTTCATTTCTAGGATGTATTTTTTTTATTTGCTTTCTTCTGCATTTAAACACCAACAAATTCTTTTTTGGGTCAAAAATATATCTTTTGAACACATAAAACTGAGCTTGTACATTGTGGTTTTAACAGTCTGGACCTTCTGTTTGCTTATATAGTGTTTGTGAGAAAGTATTTACCTGTTTTGAATGGGTCTCATGAATGTATAAGGACATCTGCAAACTAATATCCTAGAGACAATTATGATTCAGACAAAAAAGATGCTCACATTGTAAAGGGTGGCCAAGTAACCTTGTGAAATTGTGTAGCTTTAAAATACTTTTTACACTGTTCTAGAAAAATTATAGGAAATAAGAGATCCAGAAGAAAATATGCATCACACATAAAAGTCCTTATGTTGCAACTATACAGCAACTTTACTATGCAGAGTTAAATGAGGAGCATTTTCTTTTGTCTTTTTGAGACAGGGTCTCACTATGCAGTTCAGGCTGGCCTGAAACTCACTTTGTAGCCCAGGCTGGCCTCAAACTCACAGCAGTCCTCCTGCCTCAGTCTCTTGAGTGCAGGGATTACAGGCGTGCATCACCATGCCAGGCAGAGGGAGACTTTCTAAACTTAGAAAATCAGAATAAGACAATAAGAACAGCCTGAAATATTATTAATGTCCTATGACCATAATAAAATAAGAGAAACATTATCATGGGCAGTAATAATGAGGGTAACAATAATTGGAGAAATTAATGTGTGATTAGCTATCAAACTGTAAAATATGAGAAAAGCAAGAATAGATTGCTTTTTGTTGCTGTGAGTAAATGACTATTATCAGGCCTTGGCCTGGCATAACCCTAGACTTGTGTGGGAAGGTGATCTTGGATCTGCTTGCATGGTACCACTACCATGAGCATGATAGGGATAAGATAAATGAGAAATGATGTATTCCAGGGATTAATTGTCAATATCTACTGTGAAACATAGGATGTATTTGACTCTCCATAGTCTGAGATAGTTACAAGTTGGTGTAAAGACCTTGAGTCTGTGTAAGTGGGTTAACACAATAGACAGGTTGCAAAATCATAATAAAAAGATAATACTCAGCTGTAAAGAAAGATAAACTCAAGGCTTTTATAAGCAAATGGATGCAACTAGAGACTATACTCAAAAGTGAAATAAATCAGACCCACATGTGCAAACATCATATTGTCTCTCTAGTGTAAGAAACTCAAATAATAAGTAAAATCTGAAAAGTATAATAGATATTGTGAAAGGGAAAGAAACTGCTCAAAAGGAAAGAACAACTGGGTTGGGAAAAGGAGAAAAGAATGAAAGAAGGAATGGGGAATATAAATATATATACACACACATAAGATAGCTAAGATAATTGTACTAATTTCTATTGGTTTATTGAATGGAACAATTAATGCTTAATTGTTTGCCCAACTTTGCAAGCCTATATCTGGTAATCTTAACAATTATTTTAAAGATAACAATATGCAATATAACAACTACTGCTAATTTCCTATCATCTTATCTTGAAGATCTTATTTTTTCTGCATTGTTTTTATTTTTTAAATTTTTTATTCTCTTTAAAATAAAAACAATAAAAATAAATAGCAAAAAACCTGTCATCATAAGGCAGTAGCTACTCTATGTCAAGCCATAATGCAGCCAGTTATCATCCCTGGCAGGCTTGTATTCCCTTGGAAGTGAGTTGTGTGAGAGGATGGAGTGTAGACTTGCATATAGGTAGATTCTAGACCTTCCAAGGTGATGGAAAATTCTGACTAGCTTTTCTTATATGCTTCTTTAAGGTTAAGTCCGTATGGGCTAAATTAAAAGCCTAGTACCTCTCAGAAATGTAGTTGGTAGCACAAGCCTGGTGTTGTCTGGATGGCAGTGTACAGTGAGTATGAGTTTAGGGATCTTGAGAAGCAGGTAAAATCATTTCACATAAGCCCAAATGTGTGACCTTTATACTATTCAGTAATGGAGATAGAGATTCCCTGAGTATGTTGTGAAGTTTGGTTGGAGTGAAATGGCTATCAAATTTTCTTGCTGCTTTAGAATGACTAAATGTCACAGAGAAGAGAGGGAAGGGGCTGAAGGCTGGGGTGTGAGAAGGGGTGGGTTTAGACTGACATGAGAATTAAAGGAAACTGTGAAGAGTGATATAACATAATCGGTTGTAGTTAACCGGCCATAAACATCTGTTTTAAAAAATGGTACCTGTATTCTGGAATCAGTTATAGCTTTATTCCTGCTTCTCTGATATCGTGAGTAAATGAAGAAAGATGTGCGTTACTATGGGAATAACAATATCCCTTAGTTATTGCGGGCTGATCAAGTCCTCAATCTCCTGAATGAGTGCATGGCGAAAGCTAAATAAAAAGAGGCAAATGGAATGATTTCAGGGCCCCAGGAGGATCTAAGCCCTCTCACACAATGTAAGATTCTCTCTGGGCTAAGACCTTCTCTGGGTCGTCCATATTTATTTAGTTATCGGAAGAAGGGAGGGGTGTACTCAAGAAGAGCGGAACCACTCAAGGATTTCCCTAAGTAGGGTATTAAAGTAATCCACTAAAGAATGCGATGCCTGAGGCTATAGTCTTTACCCAGTTGAGATCTGATTCAGGTGTCCTTGGCTGGGATCTGATTTTCTCCTTTGTGGCTTTGTGGTTTCATCCACCATTGCAGGTTCTAGTAGAGATTAGTGACTCACAGAGGTGCCCTTACTGTGAATCTGCCATTTCCAGATAAGGAGCCTAGGCCTTGGACAGATTCACAAGTAAACACGGAAAGCCAATTGGTTAACATTAAATCCTGCTCAAAGCCACCTAGTGGTGATCTCCAACACATTACCTCTGTGATTTAATTTTTTTTTTTTTTTTTTTTTTGTACCTGGAATCGAACTCAGGAGCTTGCACTTGCCAGGCAGGTGCTTGTGTAACTGAGCTATATCCCAGGCCCCTCTATGATTTATAAATTTCAACTTGATGAGCAATTTGATAGCTTCAGAAGTAGATTAGTGATAGAGAAATGAGCAAGACTTGTTATTTTTGTTCTTTAATCCACAAATGACAATTTTATGCAGTACTGTTTTCTTGCAAAGTACATCTTTGCCTTTAAATAGCCATAATTCTCAATTTTCTTAATAGTTTGCAAAGTCTTGAGGGTCAAATGAGGATTCTAATATTCTAATTAAAAAAATGAAAGGAAGGGACCCTCAATTATGAGTAGGGCTTATCTCAGTGATTATCAAGCATTCTTATAAATTATTAGAGGTTATAGCTCTGAGTTTACTTCGGTGATTATGAATATTTGTGCTGGCTATTCTAGCTTTTGGATGAATTCCCACAAATCTTTTGGGCCAAAGAGACATGAAACAGCAGCAAGGTTTTAGTCCATCATCCATAATTAATTAGCTCTCTTTTTGGGGAAGTTCTTTCAACTCTCTGGGTGTTTTTTGCTCATCCAAAAAACAGGGATACAATAAACCCTTAAAGTGAGATAATGACTGTGGAAATCCAAATTGCTTTGGCAAGAATAGTGTATTACAGAGGTATGCTGTCTTTAGAAGAATAATTGTATCACTTCTTAAAATAAAATCAATTCTACACTTTTAACACGTTTTCTAAGCATTCATGTGCCCACACATACACAGGCAAACACACAAAGAAATATACTATTTTGACTAGTTCAATTTGATGCTTTTTATATTAAATATATTATATATAAAAATATATAATTTGTTGATTTTCCCCATGAATTTTTAGATTGCGCAGTTTAAAAACATCAACTTTGTTCTGCTTTTCTGAATATGAATTGAGGCACTTCTCCAGGGAAGCTGACGAACGGTTCAGCTGTAGATTTTCAAGGTAAGCATTTTCAGCCTGAAGAATGAGGCTGTTTTAGTAACTTTCACAGAGAATTTGAGGTGATGTTTGGTATGTTTTGATTCCTTTTATGGTAATAACCTAAAAAAAATGTAAGCAGACATTGCAAGTGATGACATGAGTTGCTTAAAAAGTTATGAAATTTATGTTCAATCTGAATTTCAATTTTTACACTAATCTTTAATTTGTATATGTAAAGTTTTTATTCTATAATACAACTGACAAGTTTTAAGAGAGTGTAGAAAACACACTCTCTTAAAACTTGTCAGTTAAAATACTTTCCCATGTTTAAAACATGACTCTGGAAGTACTTTCCCCATCTCTGAACATGGAGGGTTCTAGGTATTTTTGACCCTTCCTCATTACCTATGAACTCAGTGAACTGTAGGAAGGTGTATGTGGAGGGTGAAGCTCCATGATAGAACATTTGCCTAATATGCAGGAAGCCCTGAGTACAATCCCCAGAACTTTCCAAGAAAAAAAATATGGTAGCCTTGGGACTGGGGACTAAAGGTACTGGACATAACTTGGTAAATCAGTTTGGTACATGGTTTAGTTGTCTTAAAGGCACGGCAAATGGTGAAGTGGATGGGATTTTGTGAGAACCACATTATCAGAGCACAGTATAAGACAAACAAAAAGAAACATGCAGATGTACATGTATTTGTGCATGACAAAGAATTTATAAGGACCAAATCATAAAATCACTTTTAATGCCTTTCTTTACTTGTGTATGAAGAGAAAGGCAGGCAAATTCTTGTTTATGAGAGAATATGATTAATAGAAGTATTTTGTTTAATATGGACAGAAGGTCTTGAGCATAGATCTAAGTCAGTATTCACTGTCATTTCAAACTTTAGACATAATAAGGATTTTTTGAGCATGACAATGGTAAAAATTGAATCAACGTATCCTGAATTTCTCTTTTGTTGTTTTGGGGTGAGACACGAAGGGGGAATAAATCAGTTTGGTTCTGGTGTTCCTCAGCAAACAATTCTACAGGTAGTTTACCACTCTTCCCTCCAACAGTTGTTCTGTTTACAACAAATGGAATTAAAAATGTTTCTTGTAGACATATGGAAAGTAGGTGTGAAACGATTCTCACTCTATTAACACATTTCCTGACAGAAACTCACATTGGTCAGGAAATAGTAACAAATTTTCAGGGGACTGAGCAGTGCCTAAAGTGGAGATAATGACACTCTAGGAAGGGTTCATGCAAAGCTCAGGAGTTATATATATTCTCTCTAAATAATTTGGGTTATAGTTATAAGTGTTTAATTGAATATAATAACCAGAAATAAATCTTCTAGTCAGTCCATATTTTTAAAAATGAGTTTTCTCACCATGAATTAACACAAACATTAAGAGAATGAAGTAAGGAGATGAGTTTTTTAAAGAAAGAATTTGGTGAAATGTTAACTCTGGTATGACTAGCACTTTTCATATCACATAGTGTAATGCAGTGTCCCACTCAGGAAAATAGATGATAGAGGCTTCTGTTTCTCCGTATGTGACCTTTGTTGTATATCTTGAGTCCGTGGCTTAAAAAGATGTGAAGAAAAAGCCATTCCCACCCATGCTGGGAATTTCTAATGCTGAGTAATTTTAATAATTCCCTTTCCTTGGTCTTGAAATATTTATCTACAGCCAAAATACTTAGAAGTAATAGTTGATGGCTTTACAAATACATGGGATATATTTTTTCATCATTAAAACTCATAAACAACCTAAAATAATAAAAAAAAGTTTTATTTGAAGAATTTGTGACACAATTTTCTTTGGGATCAGCTTCAAGGGAAACAGAAGATAGTTGCTGATTAGTAATTCTGCATATAATTTGGCTTCAGATTGCTCAGAATGCAGTTTATCAAAGAACTGCTTAGTTACTTTTTCTCTTCTTACTAAGTGTGTATTGTCACTGATTTGGTCAAAGAACTTCTGGACCATTAGGTGATGTATTCCTCCTCCAATGAGCCCTGTCTATGAGGTTAACCCTTACCCTGTCCTCCTGTTTTTCAAAACAATCTTTCCTGTTTTTTAAAAAATGTTCCTCCTAATGGCTTTGTATTATTGGCTTGGAATAAATGCTGCCATAGACTCATTAAACTAAAGACAGGTAGATACCCCAGACTCTGAATTATTTTTGCTGAAGAGGGAGATTGGGTCTGACTATTGTACATGAGAACAGTTGGGTGGCATGTGCACTGCACAGGTTTCAGATGGAGAAGAGTTAAGAAAGAAGTCCACATAAGGCTGGCTAAATAGGAAAGGTAAACAGAGTTAGCATTTGCATGGACATCATACACTTTTGAAGAAACACAGCCTGTAAAAAAGTAAGTAAATAAAATAAAGAGAGCCTGTGCATGAAAATAAATGGAACTTTTTCAAAATTTTTTTGAGAAACAGAGACTGTATGTATGAAAATAATCTTGAAGTTGAAATTTTGACTACAACTTTCACTAGAAATTTTGACCTTTTATGTGCGATAGCATCTGTTTTAGTTATCTGTCCTACTGTTGGAAAAAAAAAAAACTTGACACCAGCAACTTGAAGGAGAAAAGGTGTATTTGGTTCATGATTTCAGAAGATTCAGTTCATGGTTATTGGCCCTACGGCAAGAGCATCATGACAGAAGAGTGGTGGGGCAAACTGCTTACTTCATGGTGCCAAGAACCAGAGCAAATGAACAGTGCCAGAGAGGAGGGGGCCAGGGACCAGATATTGGCCCAAGGGCCCGCCTCCATTCCAACCCAGACGCATGCAGAAGTGAGCTCTGCTAATCCCCTGGGTGGATGCCAGGCCAATCAAATTGACAAGTAAGCTTGTCTATCACATTATAAGAGCTCATTAAGTTGGGATTTACCTTGGATCTTTACTCTTCATTTCCTTTGGTTTTATGATATTAGATGATATATTTATTTATTCTCATTTATACCTTAATCACTGATAGTGGACATGTTCTGAAGTACTAAACTATCCCAAAATTATGGCTCTGTGATGAGAGAGATGAATACTGAAGAATGTGGCCTGGTGATTTTAGCAGCTGATTTTCCACCTTTGGCCCCTTAAGAAGCTTCCTCTTCTATCTCTAATAAGTTAGTATTTTCTTAGGAGTATTCTACTTCGTAGCAAGTATGTTAGCAATAAAAATTATATATGTGTTATTATGATCTTCAAATTTCAATCTTTCCTTTTGATTGACACATTCAGTTTTTAAATAATGACATTAAAGCATTTTAGTCATACAGAAGTGTACCGAAAAGAAAGTATCTATTATTCAGTAATTTGCAATCTAAAAATAAACATTCACATTAAAGTGAGCATCTTTTTTTCTATTCCTCAATTTAGATATTTCTTAAGCTGCTTTCTAATTTATTAAGGATAATAATTCAAATTAGAGGAAAATGACTTTGAGTAAAAAGAATAGAAGATAACAGAAAATATTGTAAGTCAGAATGCATGTAGTATGAATAAGTATTTAAAGAAACTTTCAGCTGCTGTGTACATGTATGCATGCTTGTAGGTGTATGTTTATGTATACATGTGTTTCATGTGTGTGCTTAATGTAAATTTCTTTTTGTAGTTCATACATAAAAATTTTGAAAACTGATGACTTATATGACGATCCCACTGAAGCCCTAATCTGAGTAACAAACACTGGAGATCATTAAGTACAGTTGCAGTTACAAATGGAGGCAGATCCAGGCTCAGAAAGGAAAGAAAAGCAGGTAAAACAGAGCATAGGAAGAACAAAAGAAGAAATTGCGGTAATGGACTTTGCTTAAGAGCTACTCCTGAAGACACCTACTTGCTTTGAACTTGTTTCACATGCTAGATAGCATTTCCGACAAATGTTTGGGACAACTACTGAAAAAGGGAATCATAAAATTTAACACAACCTTTAATTCAGGTAAAATTATGTCGTGGAAGTTCAAGATTCAGGATTTCAGTGTCTGCTTCCCTTGTCCAGAATCATCTCCTGGAATCCTTCCATACCATCATGAAACTGACTAAGCTGTATTTACTTTTGCAAAGCCTTGTGCCCATTGTGAAATGCACATGCTCCCATGTCAGCCTAAATTTGAAGTTCATAACAATTATCTGTCTCCCTGCAGGAGCTATTTGACCTGCCCCAAACTAAGTTTTCCATGTTGAAGGTAAAAGCATTGATTGAGATACCTCACAATTCTTTTCCAGTCTTGATCTCTTAGCTTTTATATGGAGACAACTGATGGGGAAAAAGCCATTTTGATAGGAATAACATGGTGGCAAGTTGGAAGTAGAAACCTGTACAGGTGAGATGATAGTATAGCTCCGAGTTCAAAAGGAGGTGACAAAACACTCTCCAAGGTTTGTCTGAACAGAGCTATAGTACAGCACTAGCACCACTTATTAATTGTTTTCTACTCTTCTAGCTCTTCACTACTTTTAAAATTCAGTCTCTGAATAACTTCTGTCTTATAGGTAATATTAGGTTTAAATTTTAGTATGATAGCTCACTGATTGTGTCAAGTTGAGTAAAAAATGCTCAACTAAATTGATTGAGCATAGTTCTGGATGTGAAACATCCCACCCTAGGAAGGATTGTCATCAGAATGGTATAAAAGAGAAACAGAAAAAAGCCTTGCTTCTGTTTCTTCAGAGGAGTTCCAGACTTCGCCTTCACTTTGTATATCACCTCCTGGCTTTCAGGGCAGACTTTTCACTCTTCAGCACAGACCCTTTAGCCTTTTGTCTAAGACCCTTTGGTCTCCAGATACGGACTCACTTGGGACACAATGAGCTTCAGGCCTTGTCCTGGATCATTCAGATCTGCAGTGTACAGACAGATCTTCTGCACTCTTTCACACTTGGCTCTGTGGGTGGCTATTGTATGCAAATCTTGTACATTTTAATATGTTTGTATATATTGCATTACATCTGTTTCTCTAGTAATCACTGAGAGATATACTTGGATATGAGGCAACTTGATGATGAATTAATAGAATCTTATTCCAAATCCAGCACTTTTTGGTGAGAAATCCTTTGCATTTCACTGCTGTATCATGCTAAGTCTGTATTTTGAAGCCTACCGTGGGGTAATTTTATGTTGAGAATCTGTCCTGATTATCCAACTATTCAAGTTTTTAAAGCATGTACTTCACAATAGGGATATGCAGTGACTAGTGTAATATGAATCATAGAGGGTAAAGAGTCAGAATGTATGCACTTCAATGTCAGTTGCATCTATTATTTGGGAGAGCTCGGCTGAGCTGCACAAACCCCCTGAGTCATAGTTTCTTTATCTTTAAAGACACTAAAAGCCATTTTTAAAAACCTGTTCTATGTGCCTCAGGAATATTACAGAGATAAAACAAATTAATCTATTTGAGAATACTTTGTAAAACACAAATAAGTGAATAAATGAATAACACACCATTTAATTTATTCTTGAATTTACCTACTGCCTGCCATAGGAGAGGGATTTTATAAAATGATGATGTGAAACTATTTAAATGTTTTATTATGCATTTTATATCTATGTTAAAAAAACAATGAAAGCCAAATTAGTTGTGTAAAATTGAAAAACAGCTCCATTACAAATATCCAAGCGGGAAACGTGGCTGTTGAGAAAAGTTGCCACATAAGCTGTAGTAGTCTGAGATTAAAAGCATAACCACAAGGAAAAACAGAAAGACTCAAAACGGGACGATTGGTATCCAATGACTCTGATGGCCCATGACAGAGGCAGTTTGATAAAAGCCAAGCAAGATGAAAGATCACAACATCAAAGTGAGAACTGTTTATTCTCAAAGAAGAGGTGCAATGGTGTTTTGATCACAAAAGATGTGGCTGCTGTTACATGGAAGAATAAATCTATAAAGGCCTTTAAGCCAAAAGTGTTGTTGTAGGACAAGAGAACAGGTTAGCAAGTTTTATTGAAAGAAGTTTGGGAAAGAAAATCATTGTTTTTGTTATCGAATAAGCACTGGTTTTTCCCTCCCTGTGAATGCTGTGTGAAGTACTAGTCAAATGAATAAACTCTACCCACCAAGTTCAAAAGTGTCCAAATACTTGGGCTGGAGTCACTTTTTCTCTAGGAAAGTGAACACTGGAGGCCTTGATTAAACTAGATGTTCAAAACTGAAGAAACCGGCTATAAATTAGTTCACGTTATTTGAAAATTATCTTTGAAAGTAATATTTGGAATACACAAAACATGAAGCATTTAACAAGTTTTGATGCAAAATGCTTAGAGATTAAAACTGCCATCCAAAGCAGATACAAAAGTATCTTTATTTACATTTTAATGAGTAAGAAAAGGAGCAGGGTATTGGCAACCATTCCACTGAAGCCCTGTGAAATGTGATCATTGATAAAGGGTAAGATGTGGTGGTTAAAGTGTTCTGTCAACTTGACTGGCTTTGGAGTTCACGGGGCAGATTGGTAAAGTTCCTTCTGGACATGTCTGGGTGGGTCTGGGTGGGTGGCTCAGGGACTATATCTGGTCCCTTACATTTCCCCTTCTGGCATTGTTCCTGAGCTGCTTCTCAACCACTCTAGTATGCTCTGCTTCTGCAATGATATTTCTGCCTTGAAGTCAACCAGTTTTGAACTGAAAGCTCGAAAAATCTTAGCCAAATGAAGCCTTTTCTTTAAATTATGAGTCTCTGGTCTGTGTCTCAGGCAGGAGAAAGCTGACCAATACACATAGTATTGATCCAGAGGAAAAGTGCTCATGAAGGTATTGTTTCCAATAATAGTTATAATCAAGGTTATCCACAACCTTTGCTACTAATATAAAGAATTTTTTCTTTTTTGGTACCAGGAATTGAACTCAAGATCTTGCGCTTGCCAGGCAGGTGCTGTGCTGCTGAGCTATATCCCCAGCCCACTTTTTAAAAAGACTTTTGATGTTATATAAAATAGATCATTATTATCTTTTCTATATAAAATTTGGTAAAACTATTTGGTATATACTAGGTCTGTTTATTAAAGCAACACAAAGACGTAGATATGACTATTGTTTTACAAATGAGAGGAAAATCATTGGACCAAAGAACATTGTGGTTTGCCCAGTTTTATTATAGAATTCTCTAAATATCAGTAACATAAGTCCAAAATTCACCTTTTGTGCAAAGATAATGGGTTTTGTTTGTTGCTTCTACATGATCTATTTTCAAAAGCAGAAACACAGGTACTTGTAAAAAAAGGCAGTGTGTGGAAAGAAAAGGTGCAGGGTTGAGAAATACTGACCCCAAATGCTGGCCTTGAGTCTTTCCTTTAGCCAGTGGTTGACTTAGATAAGTTATGCACTTTCTCTGCAAAAGTGTCAATTCAACATGATGTTCTTGCCCCGAGCAGTTCAAGTCCATGGTTCCAGGGGAAAACTTATTTGAATCACACATATAAACTCGCAATTCTGAAACAGACCTTAGTGATGAGAAAAATGGCCTTGATTTCCAGCCTTAAAGTTAAAATGGTGCAGAACTGCTGGTTCCAGGCTTATGATATAATAAAAGCTGACAATCCTCCAGAATTAAACCCTCCAGCACTTAGAAATGCTGTATAAAATTTAACAAAAAGTATACTACATGGTACCTGAACTAAAGCAAAAAGGAAAGAGGAAAGGTAAGGAAAAAGAAAGCAAACTTCAGGTGTCTCAAACCAAGAAAGAAACAAAAACTCCCGCAACTTGGAATCTACCTGAAGCCAGAGTTAGTTAGATTTGCCGTGGGGATGAGGGTTGGCAAAAGTGCTTGTTTGTCTCCTTGATGATGAGATCAAGCTTTAGCACTTGTTTGTGGCATAGGAAAGTAATCCATGAGGGATGAAAGCAAATTATTTAAGTGACAGCATGCTAAGTAAAATGTAGACCAAAATCTGTTGTCTACTTCAGAGCAATGATTAAAAATGACAAACTAACAAAAATGAAAAGGAAGAAAGAAAGAGGGCAGGTGGGCAGGCAGAAAGGACAGGAGGAGAGAAGTATTATTTGTATCTGCTTTATTCTCCAGTGAAAGAAAAAGAAGTCTAAGTAAATATTATCTAATGCAGATACATACTAATAAAAATGAGAATTTAGATTTGTAATTTTATATTGTGTCTGTTTTATCACTCAAAATAAGTAATAGGAGAGAAATAAAAGGAGAAGAAATAATGAAAGAAAGGGGAACTAGGGGTAAACACAGTGAGTATTAATTGGCAGATTTGGTCTTTACCTATTAAGAATAAGAAACCATAAAATTTTCTCCACTATGGTTCAGAAAAACCGATATGATATTTAAATTTCTAGTTATTGTTGTTGACTAGACTTAGAAATGGACCATTTCTCACACAATAGTGTGTCAAATTATGTCACCTAAGTTTAAAACAGCAAGTAAGAAAAATGTTAGATTTATTGTGTAATAGGTAATTTATAGTTACTTGTATGACATCCAGGATTCATACTGACACTACAAAATAATGACTGTTGCTATCTTATTTTAAGAGGAAAATCTGAGGCTTTAGGGAATTTGATGGTATTATTCATATTTGCAGAGCTAGGAGGAGAGAGCTCAGGCCAAATTGGACTCACGTATTTCTGAGTAAGAACGTTCTCTGTGTGAGTCTGGGGAGGTTAAATATTTAAGGGCTTGAGCAGAGATGATCTGTTTGAGGCAGGAGGTGATATGGAGATGAATGACAGGGTATTGGGAAGGGAAGGCAGACATTCAGTGGAAGGTATATTATTATTCCAATGTCACCATGGGTCACTGAGACTTAATCGTGCTAGGGAAATTCTAGGACACAGGGAAGAATGCCCACTTCAAAGGTTTTTCTGTAAGACAGTTTTTGGAGAGCAGAAATTTTTCACAAAATTCTTTTGGTCATCAGTTGAGAGCTGATAGAATGGGCCAGGTAGGTAAACACTGGGACTTTCTGTCTTGCTGTCCAGGCAGACACTGGTGTCCAAGGAGCCTATCATTAAAGAAATGCAGATGTTTGCAATTGAAAGTCAAGCTAAAGATCTAAAATTCTATACCCAGTGATATTAACCAATCAGAGGTAGAATAAAGAAATTATTTCTAAATGTATGCATGTAAAGAAACTTTACATAGTCACAACATCATCTTCCAGAGAGTGCTATGAAATAATTTGCACATTTCATTTGATTAACAAGTGTAACTGTTTATTTGTTGCTCTCATCACAACTGAATGAGTAGGGTAGGGAGATACATGAGTTCTAAGGCACAGGGTCATTACCAGCCCAGGTTTCATCCACATGCATCCTCTGTGGTTCTCCAAAGTCTTGCTATCTTCTTCTGGAGTTCCAGTCCATGCATATAGCTATGAGCCAAGACTGGGTGAGGAATTGTGCAGTGAGTTTTATCAGCATTGGTCAATATTCAATCCCAAGGCTTCGCGTTATTGTCAAGAAACATTAGAAAAGTGATATGTATATTCACCAATTCCCCGAGGTAAATGTCATTATTGTGTATCTCAAACATATACTAATAAAAAAAGAAACTAAAAAAGTCTTTGCCTTTTAAAAATTCCTCATCTTCAGTGAGACTCAGCCCCAGCTATGAAATAATGATGACACTTTTGTTAGCCAGCTTTCTGTTACCTATAATAAAGTGCATAAGATAAATCAATTTAGGAAGAGGACAGGTTGCTGAGCATGGAGGCACATGCTTGTCATTTCAGCTAATTGAGAAGGAAAATCAAGAGGATTGCAAGTGTGAGGCTTGAGATGAGTGGGCAAAATAATGAGATACTGTCTGAAAGTGAAATAATAATAATAAAAGGTCTGAGGATGTAGATCAGTGCTCCCTGGGTTCAATTCCACAGTAACACACACACACACACACACACACACACACACACACACACACAAAAGTATTTTTTTATTTTAAAAAGAAAACAAAAACAATAAAAACCATAAAGAATTTCAAAACAAGATGATAGGAAATTAACAATGGTTATTGTATTGCATAATGTTACCTTCAAAGTAGTTGCTCAGATTACCAGACATAGGCATGTAAAATTGCTCAAACAATATAAGCACTAACTGTTCCTTTCAATGAACTAATAGAAATTAGTAGTACAATCATCTTAGCTATCCTGTATATATTCCCCCCCTTTCCTTCTTTTCTCCCTTTCTCCATCCCAGTTGTTCTTTCTTTTTGAGCTGTTTCTTTCCCTTTCACAATATCTACAGTACCTTTTTGGATCTTATTTACTCTTTGAGTTTCTTACACTAGGGAGACAATGCAGTGTTCACATATGTGAGTCTGCAGCGGCACAACGCCTCCCTGGGAAGTGTTTCCTGTGGCTCACAGTGTTAGAAGCTTCAGTCCATGGTGGGCTGTCCTCATTACCGCAGGCCTATGCATCACAGCAGCAGCACGTGGCAGTGAAGAAGGCCTATTCACCTCGTGGCTGGGTGAGAAAGAAAGAAGATGAGCTGACTACATCGCTTCACATACTGGTAGCGGTGCCCACCTCTTCAGGGTTCCACCATCTTTTAATAGAACCATGTGGGGCCAAGCCTTAAACACTTGGGCCTTTAGGGTGTTCAAATCCAAACTATAGTAACATCATACTACCTTTTCATATACATCTTTATGTGTTATGCACCTGAAAATTTACAAATCACAAGATTATATTTTCTACTTTGCAATTGCAAGCTAAAAGAATAACATTATAAGAAATAATTTTGCATGTAGACTTACCATTTAAATATCCACATTAGAAATAAAGATGTATTTATATTACATCAGACTGCATTTCCCCTAAGGTAAGAAAAGTTACAAATACAACTCATAAAATTGCACTACATTAATTTGTTAAGCAAATTAAGTTATCATATTTTATAAAGGAATTTATCTTCTATATTACTCAACAATTTTATTCGATATTTAAACTCAAGAAATCAACAAAACACATTGCACACGTTTGTTTTCCCTAAACTTTAAAGAGCAATTAAAATATATGTTAGGATGAATATTTTTAAAGTGAGTAGTTCTGCAAAGATTTTAGAATGTTCTCTATGCAATAGCAGAGACATATTTCCCTGTACTAAAAGTTTCCCTCTATGGCAGGTCATTATCACATTGTGCAGAGCGTATTTTGACTGTTATTATGATACTCACCTTGTAGTGCTGAAAATCTCATGTTTGGGTATAAAACTATCTGAATTTCAACGAAGTAAGGTATTTGACCTCAGATTTTTTTTGATAAGTTAGGAATATAGTGCAAAAAATATGTGCATATAATAAAGAGATTCTCACAATCTTAGAAATGTGAAATTAATGTTAAAGATCAAGAAGGAAACAGGGTATAGGTTTGTTAGAAAAATCACGTGATATTAAACTTCCTGATGTGACTAATGGGTGGCTAACAGTATGAGAGAGAGAGAGAGAGAGAGAGAGAGAGAGAGAGAGAGAGAGAATAGAGACTAGAATGCAAAAGAGGAGACAAATATGGACCTGTGTTATACCTCAGGAAATTACCTTCCCCATTTATGAAAGAGGAGGCCAAATAGAGAAAAAATATATGCAATTTCCCATCTCCTATAAAGGCCTAACTTAGGAATGAGGGAAGATGTTATTTTTACAGCCACATTTAATGCTTTGTAATCCAACCAAGTGTAAGGTCAAAATCAGAATATATCATAGAGTAGCTTATATTGCACCCTGATTTGATACAGTTGGACAACATGATTGCATCTGAGTTCTTTGAGGTTTTTTTTTTTAATATGGAGATGACCAAGCTAGTGGTTCTCAATCAGGATCAATTTTTGTGCTCAAGGAAAATTTTATACAGATATTTTTGGTTGTTAGGCTTATAGAGGATTCTTTCTGGATCTAGTTGGTTCATTCAAGGGTGCTTCTGAACATCCTATGCTCAAAATAGTTCACAAAAGAATTATCTAGCAGCAGATATCAACAATACCAAGATTAGGAAACACTGTCTTGTAACTAGAGTTTCAAATATACAGAACATATTAAATTATTCCCTTTTTAAAAATACTGAAGATTAAAGTCAGGGTTCAATATTAATTTACCAGATCTTCTGTTATAATAGTCAAGAATTGTGCATTGGAATGAAAATCCATTCTACTCTTGCTCTGATTCCTGCCACATAGAACAATTTACCTATTGTTTAGTTGCTTTTGCTTTAGCTTTGCTTACCTTGGGCTCTCAGTTACTGTATACTGCCTACCCTTGACCCTTGTGGAACTAATCCTTTTGTGCATATAATTGTGCTGGTCCATATATTACTCACTGGACTGTCAATCCTTCCAAAGCAGGATAGGTACAAACCAGTGGAGTGAACGTTTTGCATGGTGAGCATGAACTTCCACTTATTTAGGTGCTCCAAAATTCTTTCAGCTTATTTTAGCCCATCAAGCAGCCACAGTCATGGATAGACAAAGCAGATATCAGATAAGCCAGATGGTCATGCCTGCCCTTCTGGTTTAGATTGTTACTTCTTGCTGTTTTTTTGCTACTTCATCACTTGGCTTCACATGTCTCACCAGGGTTTTTGATTTGGTTTACTGTGTAAACTTTGAGTTTGTTTATGAATGATCAACTAGTTATTCAGCATTAATGTTTCCTACATTGACACTGGTTTGTAAAGTTAGGTTAGTTATGAATCTGGGAGTCACATCTGAAACTAATGATTGTGTTCTGTTTCAAAATTCTTGAAATTTTGTGATTTTCAAAACCTTGGAAATTGTTTTCATTGATTCCATACATTGTAAAACTTTATGTAATGATTCAACTATTTCATGTAAGCACCCTTGACACATTCTATAAGGTAATTTGAAAGGTAGGGAGAAGAACTTGAATAAACATAATATTTGTTTCAAAATTATTATGAAGCAAAACTCACATTTGCACCATATAAAAAATTACATCCAAAGAGTGATAAACCAGTGTGAGTTGGAGCATTCTCATTTGAAGAGATAATATATCAAAAGAGAAACAAAATAGGGATTTTAAAATCAGACAATATTGACTTCATTTCAAATTTCAGCCACCCCCTCTGTCTTTATAATCTTTGAACTTCAGGTTCTGCATCTGTGAAGCTGAAAAAGTGACACTGAGCAAGTAGTGTCAAGAACATAGAAAGTATAAGCATAATAGAAACTGCATGCATGTATGTATATGTGCACATACCCACACTCAGAAGTATCTCCTAGTTCAGTATATGTACCTGCAAAAGAAATGTATTTAATTTTTTCTCTGTAGTACAACAAGATACAGAAGCCAGATTGAATAAGTTTTGGATTAAAATTAAGAACTAATAAAAGCATCAATTTAGTCTTGCATTTTTCTTCCTAGCTACATGCACCTAGAAATTCAATAAACTTCTCTGAGACACAATTTCCTAAGCAGTAAAAATTGCTACTGGAATTCTAGTGGTTTTTGATAATTGCACCTTTACAGATGATTTATAATGAGGCTTTTCCATCTGAGTTCACTTAGAAATCTCATATGTAAAAGATATAATTCATGGAATTCTGTCACAGAAGACAATTGACAAAGGCCGTTTCATTGGTTCTGCAGGTCTAACTTGGAAATCATTGTGTAGAATGACCTTAGAGGATTTTTGTGTACTAAACTACTATAAGAAGTAAATCTTAGGTCAGATTTGGATTGATGAACATTGACACTCTCATTTAGCCAACCAGGGATATATATGATATAAGTTACTTCAGCAGATAACACATGCTTAAATGTTGCTTTTGGCCAGAATTGCAGTAAGGATTTTAGACAAAAAAGGAGAGAAAAAATGGTGGAAAGCTGATCTCTGACCTAAAAGAAACTGTGTGCAAAGTTGGTTCAGAGAGGTTGGGTTATGGTAGTCTAAGCAAATAAATATAGGTTTTATGAGCTACTTTACTTTTTGTTTTTATTTTTTTATATTAGCTTTGCATTTTAAAAGTTAACTTTCTTTTCTGATTAATATGTAGTTATTATATATATTAATGGGGCACAGTGTAATATTTCAACACATGACTATAATATGCACTAATGAAATCAATGTAATTAGCACTTCCCTCTCATCTTTTTAATCAGATTTGTAGATTTTGAGCCCTTTTCATCTAGATGAGGAGTAAATTATCAAGGCTCTTAGGAGATATTACCTGACATGTATTATGTGTTCAACAGAAAATATATAATAGGTTGCTATGAGCTGCGGTCAGCACAGTGTTGCAGAACAGCAAAATTGCTCTTTTATGTAATTGTGCTTTGGTATCCACCATCCCACCTCCCCTTACCCAGCCCTTCCACTCTTCTCAGCATCTAAGAATCACTACTGCATGTAGTTAACATTATTAGTTTCCACATATAAGAAAATAAAATCTGTATCTGTATTTTTCTGCCTGATTTATTTTTACTTAACGTAATTTCCTACAGTCCATCTATTTTGCTGCAATGATGAAATTTCTTTGTTCTTTATACTTAAATATTTTATTCTTGACATCTGCCACATTTTCAGGATACATTCTTCTGAAGATTGGCACTTGTATTCTTTATTATAGCTACTGCAAATCATGCTGTAGTAAACATGGGAGTTTGGGTATCTTTTTGGTATGCTAATTTCAATTCCTTTGGATATATAAACAAAGGTGGGAGAGCTCACCATATAGTACATCTATTTTTAGATTTTTGCAGAAACTCCATTCTGTTCTAACAGTTGTGTTAATTTATATTTCCAAGCTGCAGAAAGGATTGCCTCTTTAATAATAAAGCTGGGGAAATGATACTGACATGAAAAAATAGAAACTTTACCTTTATCGCTGAATTCATACAAAAATCAACTAAAAAGTGGATCAAAGACTGAAATGCAAGTAGTAAAATTGAAATAGCCAGAAGAAAACCCAACAAAAATGGTACAGGACATTGGAATAATCAATAATTAATTTTGGATCTGATACCAAAACCAGTGGAAATAAAACAAACAAAACAAAACAAAACAAAACAAATAAAACAAAAGAATGTAACAGGCTAAGAATCTTTTGCACAGCAAAGAAAAAAAATCAACATAATGAAGAAGTAATATACTGTATGGGAAAAATATTTACCAACTATTCATCGGACAAAGGATTAAGTTGCAGAATATGTAAGAAACTTAAAAACTTAACAAAACCCAAGTAATTGAATTAAAAGAGGACAAAAGACCTGAATAGATATTTCTCAAAAGAAGAACTATAAATGGCCAACAACTTATGAAAAAAATGCTCCATATCATTAGCCATCAAAGGAATGCAAATTAAAACCAAAATAAATATCATCTCTCTCCAGTGAGAAAGGCTGTTATCAAGAAGGCAAAAAAGTAAAAGAGGAAATGCTGACCCATAGTGTGTTGCCCCAGGTTGGGCGAAATCCCGGACATCTTCAGGAAGCAAGGTGAGTTTGGGCTCTGCCTCCCTGACCAGGCTGCAAGGCAGGCAAAGCCTCCGGCACTCTCTAGGGCCTTTGTGGCTGCCTGCCACAGCCATAGTGTGTGGGCCTGGTTGGGCTGAAGCCCAGACATCTTCAGGAAGCCTGGTGAGTCCTAGCTTTGCATCCCTGACCAGCGTGCAAGGCAGGTGAAACCTCAGGGGCCTAGGAGGCTTCCAGCCAAACCCATAGTGTGTCTTCCAGGGCTGGGCCGAAAGTGACACATTTAGGAGTCCGGTAAGCTACTCTGGGGCCTCCCCTCTAGGGTGTGAGGCACGTGGATCCCTGGACAACTTCTGGGGCCTTGGTGATCACAGCCAGAACAACTCATACCCCCCTGGGAGCTCAGCTGAAACCTGAACATAGTCAGCAGCCTTGGGGAGCTCACCTCACCCCTTCCCTTCCAGTGTGGGAAGCAGGCTCTGTCCTGGGCAATATCTGAAGCCTCAGTGAACTCTGCCTGCATCTCCCCCTACTCTTGTGGAAGCTGGGCCGAACCCCAGACAATCTCAGGAATGCTGGTGAGCCTCTCCCGCCTTTCTCACACACTCCTGGGAGCCAAATGAATGCAAGAAAGGTCCGGAGCATCTGGGGCCCCACCTTGCCACAACTCACCAGGACAGGAGCTACACTGAGTACTGGGGATCTTCAGACTCTCGCCGTGACACTCACACACAATCAGGACAGTGAGACTGCAATACAAGGAGTCTCTGGTTCTTCAAAAATAAAAAAACAAAGGCACAAAATACAATCCCAGACCTCCACACCACCCAAAACAAGTCCAGGAGGCATCAACACAGAAGAGCCTGGAAGTCATACACCTGAAATTTCTGAAATGATTAGCAACTGAAGTAAAGAAACAACTCCATCAGGCCGTAGAATACATCAGATCAGAAATAATGTCTCAGGTAGGAAAAGAAATGACAACAATAATGAAAGAAATGTTCAGCATATCCAAAGATGACATAGACAAGAAAATAGAAGAGCATAGACAACTCATTGAAGCCTTCAGGGAACAATATAGAAAAGAACTAGAAGGTATGAAACAGATGCAAACAGATATCCAGGAACTTAAAAATTCCATTGCAAACTTGCAAAACCGCCTAAATGAAGCTGAAGATAGACTTTCAGACCTTGAAGACAGCATTGCCACTAATGAACTGAAAGGAGGGATCTCTTAAAAACAACAAGTAACCAGGAAATAACAATTCAACAACTGCAAGATGAAGCAAAGAGAAATAATGCAGATTAATAGGTATTAATGAAACAGCAGGTGTCAACACAAATGACATAAAAAGTCTATTTGCAGAAATAATAGCAGAAAATTTCCCAGGAATGGTAAAAGAAATGGACATCCAGATAACTGAAGTGTATAGAACTCCAGCTAAAATCTACACCCAGTCATATAGTGATCAACATCCAAGAAACTCAACAAAGGCTCAGAATACTAAAAGCTGTTAGAGAAAAGCAACAGATCACCTATAAAGGAAAGCCTGTCAGAATCACAGCAGACTTCTCAACACAAACCATTAAGGCAAGAAGAGGTTGGAGTGAATCATTTCAGGTACTAAAAGAAAACAACTTCTACCCCAGATTGATGTACCTTGCAAAGCTATTTTTCAAATTTAATGAAGAAATAAAATATTTTCATGATAAAGAACAATTCATGAGCACCAAACCAATCCTACAAAGAGTACTAAAAGATATACTAGAGAGAGATAAAACAGACTGCACCTTCAAGAACAACACCAGAAAGGAACCAACAAGCAGAGCAAGCAATTAAACAAAGGGAAAAAGGAAGAACCAACAGCAGGAGAATAGCATGACAAAGATAAGCCAGTACATACCTATTATAACCATCAATGTAACCGGTCTCAATACACTAATCAAAAGAAGCAGACTTACAGAGTGGATCGGGAAACAGAACCCAACTCTATGCTGTATACAAGAAACACATTTAACTCAAAAGGAAATTTGAAGCCTGAAAATTAAAGGATGGATAACAATACTCCAAGTGACAGAAACCCAGAAAAAAGCGGGTGTAGCTATTCTGTTTGCAGGCAACATGAACTTCAAACCAAGAACAATCAAAACAGAAAAAGAAGGTCACTATATACTTGTGAAGGGGAGGCTTCAAGAGGAAGAGATAACAACTGTAAACATCTATGCACCAAATATAGGAGCACCCACCTATACAAGACAAATTTTAACAGACATGAAAAGTGATATAAGTAGCAACACAATCATAACAGGGGAATTTAACACACCACTGTCACAAAGACATAAATCAACTAGACAAAAAATTGGGAAAAAAATAACAGAACTTAACCAAACATATGAACATATGGACTTAGTAGACCTTTACAGAGTGTTCCACCCAACAGTATCAGAATACACATACTTCTCAGCCACACATGGGACCAAAATAAATATCATCTCTCTCCAGTGAGAAAGGCTATTATCAAGAAGGCAAAAAAGTAAAATAAGAAATGCTGACCCATAGTGTGGGTCTAAAATAGACCACATACTAGTACATAAAACATGTTTAAGTAAATGCAAAGGAATTGAAATTATCCCATGTATACTATCAGACCATAATACAATGAAATTGGAAATTAGTGACAAAAGAAAACACAAAGCCTCCATAAACAGTTGGAAATTAAATAACATCCTCCTGAACAACCAATGGGTCACAGATGAAATCAAAGTAGAGATTAAACACTATTTACAATCAAACTAAAATAGAGATACAACTTACAGGAACCTGTGGGATGTGATGAAAGCACTCCTCAGAGGGAAATTTACAGTGGTGAACTCCCACCTCAGGAAAACAAATAAACAATCTTATGCTGCACCTCAAGTTCCTAGAAAAAGAAGAGCAAGTCAAACCCAGAGCCCAAAGAAGTCAGGAAAGTATAAAGCTCAGAGCAGAAATTAACACAATGGAGACTAAAAAAAAATACAAAGAACTAATGAATTGAAGAGTTGGTTCTTTGAAAGAATAAATAAAGTAGATAAACCCCTAGCCAACCTTATCAAAAAAAGGAAAGAAAAAACTGAAATACATGCAATAAGGAATGAAAGGGGTGAAATCACTACAAATCCTGAAGAAATTCAGAAGATCATCAGAACCTACTTTGAAAATCTTTACTCTCACAGGATGGAAAACACAGAGGAAATGGACAGATTTCTAGATACATATGAATTACCAAAGCTGAATGAAGAAGCTATAGAAATCCTGAATAACTCAGTATGCGTCAGTGAGATTGAGAATGTAATTAAAAACTTGCCAACGGAGAAAAGCTAGGGTCCTGATGGATTCACAACTGAATTTTACAAGCAATTTAGGGAAGATTTAACACCAATTCCTCTAAAACTCTTCAATGAAATTGAAAGGGAAGGAATTCTCCCCAGTTCATTCCTGGAGGCAAGTATCATTCTGAAACCATAACCGGAGAAAGACCCAGCCAAGAAAGAGATCTACAGACCAATCTCCCTAATGAATAGAGATGTAAAAATTCTCAATAAAATACTAGCAAACAGAATATAACAAGTCATCAAGAAGATTATACACCACGACCAAGTGGGATTCATACCAGGAATGTAGGGATGGTTCAATATATGCAAATCAATCAATGTAATACACCATGTCAATAGAGCCAAGGACAAAAACCATATGATCATTTCCATTGATGCAGAAAAAGCCTTCGATAAAGTCCAACACTCATGTTGAAAACCCTACAGAAAATAGGAATAGATGGCCTTTTCCGGAAGCAGATCAAAGTAAACCAACAGCTAACATCATCCTAAATGGTCAAATATTGAAAGCTTTCACTTTAAAATCAGGAACAAGACAAGGATGTCCACTGTCACCACTTCTATTCAATATAGTTCAGGAAATATTGGCTAGAGCAATTAGACAAGAGAGAAAAATAAAAGGAACAAGGATAGGAAAGGAAGAAGAGAAATTGTCAATATTCGCAGATGACATAATATTCTATATAGAAGACCCCAAAAACTACACCAAAAGGCTCATGGATTTAATAACCAAATTCAGTAAAGTAGCTGGATACAAAGTTAACACTCAAAAGTCAATAGCACTCCTGTACACAAGTAACAAACAGACTGAGAGAGAAATTAGGGAAACCACATCTTTCACAATAGCATTTAAAAAGATGAAATACTTAGGAATCAATCTAACAAAAGAAGTAAAAGAGCTATGCAGTGGAAATTATAGTACTCTGGAAAAAGAAATCAAAGACTATATCAGAAAATGGAAAGATAGTCCTTGCTCATGGATAGGGAGAACCAACATTGTGAAAATGGCCATACTCCCAAAATTGTTGTACAGGTTCAATGCAATTGCAATTAAAATACCATTAGTATACCTCACAGATCTAGAGAAAACACTCCTAAAGTTCATCTGAACAAGAAGAGGCCTAGAATAGCAAAAGCAATCTTGGGAAAAAAGGAAAGGCAGGAGGCATCAGAATTCCTGACTTAAAATTATATTACTGTGATAAAATCAGCATGGTACTGGCACAGCAACAGACCTGAAGGTCAATGGAACAGATTAGAAGATACAGATACAACTACAAACACACTCAGTCACCTTATCTTCGGCAAAGGGGCCAAACATGTTCAGTGGAAGGAAGATAGCCTCTGTAATGAATGGGTGTTGGAAAAACTGCCTTTCCACATGCCAAAGACTAAAATTAGACCCATGTCTCTCACCATACACTAAATTAAAGTCAAAATGGATCAAAGATCTAAATATTAAAACAGAAACACTAAATTTATTGGATGAGAAATTAGGTAAAAATCTTGACAACATTGGGGTAGGCAGAGAGTTCATGAACAAAAACCAAACTGCAGGGGAAATACTTCAAAGAATCAAAAACTGGGATCTCACCTTAGTGAAAAGTTTTTGCACATCTAAAGAAATAATGAATAAAGTAAAAAGAAAACCTACAAATTGGGAAAAAATTTTAGCCAACTGTCCTCAGAAGGACTTCTATTTAGAATATATAAAGAATTAAAAAAAGATCAGCCCACCCAAATTCAAAGACCCAATTCAAAAATGGGCATCTAAGATGAATACACAGTTCTCTAATGAAGAGATACTAATGGCAAATAAATACATGAAAATATGTTCAACATCATTAGTCATTCAACAGATGCAAATTAAAACAACACTGAGATTCCATCTCATCCCAGAAAGAATGGCTACCATCAAGAAATCAACCAATAACAAATGCTGGAGAGGCTGTGGGGAGAAAAGAACCCTACTCCACTGCTGGTGGGAGTGTAGATTGGTAAAACCACTGTAGAAATCAATTTGGAGATTCCTCACAAAACTAGGATTAAAAGTCACATTTTATCCAGCTATTCCCCTTCTGGGTATTTTCTCAGAAGAATTAAATACATCCTACCACAGTGATATATGTTCACCCATGTTTATAGCAATGTTATGGTGTGTGTCCAGGTGTTCCCCCAAAGCCTCATGTGGTCATGGGGCAGGCTTTTAGAGTTTGATTGATTATGGGTGTGAGAGCTACACCCACCCTGAGGTGGATAGTTTGCATATTTAAGGGAGAGGAAGAGGGTGTTTGCTGCCATTCCTCCCTTTTGTGCTTGTTGCTTTGGCTGTGATCTGCCACCAGGAGCTGTAGCCCTCTGCCATGTGCCACTTTGCCTTGTAACCTGCCAAGTATGGACTGAAAGCTCCACAAACTGTAAGTGAAATAAACCTTTCCTTCCTTAATTTTGGGCATTAGGTATTTTGTCCCAGCAACGAGAGGAAAGTAACTAAGACAAGCAGCACAATTTGTTATAGCTAAATCCTGGAAACAACCCAGATGCCCATTCACTGAGGAATGAATAAAAAAGTTGTGGTATTTTTATACAATGGAGTATTACTCAGCTATTAAAAAAGATAAACGAGGCTTTTGTAGGTAACTGGATGCAACTAGAGACCAGACTCATAAGTAAAATAAATCAGACCCACATGGGTAAACATCATATTTGCTCCTTGATATAGGAACCTGGAAGACTAGGTAAAACTCAAAACATACAATAGATGATAGGAAAGGGAAAGAAATTGCTCAAAGGAAGGAACGACTTAGATGAGGGAAAGACGAAAAAAAAAGAAGAAAGGCAAAACATAAATATATATATGAATAGCAGCAATGACCATATTGCAGTTATCTGATGGTGTATTGAAGTGACAGTTAATGCTCACAATTTTTTATGTTCTGATTGATTTTGCATGCTTGTGTCTGGTGGTCTGAACAACTGATATGAAGGTAATAATACGCAATGGAATTACAATGGTGAACTCCTACCATCTTGTCTAGTGAAACTCTGTATTATCTCTAAGGTTTTATTGAAGAATTTTTTTTATTCTCTTTAATGGTTTGAGCAATCTTTCATTCTTACATCTGATAATCTGAGCAATGTAGTTGAGGATAGCGATATGCAATGTAACAACCACTATTGATTTGTATTAATTTGTCTTGAGATTCTGTATCACTTTAAATGTTCTTGCTTTGATTTATTTATGTTCATGGCACTGGTATGCTGCTACTCTTCTATTTTTTGATTGTTTGTGTCTCATGTACTACTGTCTTTAAAATAAAATAAAAAAAAGAACAAATGCTGATGAGGATAGGGAGAGAAAGGACTTCTCATATTGCACTTTATGTTTTTATTTAATTTAATTAATTTGTTTTTATTTTATTTTAAAGAGAATAGTACACAAAAGAATGGTAGCAAAATACCCACATCACTTAATTAATTTTATTCTCTTTAGTGGTTTGAACATATTCCACTGTAAAGATACTGCCTTATAATATCCAAAATGACAATTAGAATGTGGATATACCTGGTTTGTGCTCTTAGATATAAAGTCAGAATGTAAGAGCTGTGGGAGGAACAGAGAGACAGACTGGATCTGGGGAAGAAGAGGGAGGGAAAGCATGTGATAGTATACACACCAATCCCTCAGGATGAATGTAATATTCATGTACCACCAACATAACCTAATAAAAAAGCAGAAAAAATTTGAATAAAAACTTGAAAACTCAAGATTTTATATTTGAAGTTAGTTAATAGGAATTATTTTCTCCACATCTTTGTTTATTGCCCTTATATTTCTTCATCACAATCTAAAAACTTCATTCTTCATTTATTTATTTACTACACCATAAAACTAGGTAGTGAATTTAAAGAAGGCAGGTGGAGTGATTTTGTTGAACATTTCAGCAGAAACAGATGAGAACAAATAACAAAATTAGAGTTCAGTAAAAATCTCTAAATTATGAACAGATTATATTTAAAGCTTTGAAATGTTTATTATTAGAGTGGCCAAGGGTGGCATGTGTCCATCTTCATTTGCCTCAGGTAACCGTTGAAACAATCAAATTAGACCAGCAGTCATTTATTTATGGTAGTGGAAATTCAACGATGATATTTGCCTTACACAGATTAGTAAAGATTCTGAAGGGTTAACTATAGTTGAAATATCCTTTAATACTCTTTTTAAAATGGAATGTGTTTGCCACACATTTGTGAAGTGTGAGATTCAAGACCATCTCTTGAAAACCCAAATGCACTTTAGAGCTTTTATAAAGACATCTGAATTTTGGTAAACATTTTTGTGCAGTCTCCAGAGACACTATTTAATTTAAGTTTCTGCTGACCTTTAGGCCTGGCAAACATCTCTTGCAAAGAGTATTTTAGGTTATTTGAAGTGGAAAGTAAATGAATGATAAATTTTGTTTATTTTTCAGTCAGAAGAGAGACTTAAGTTCCTGGCATGATGCTCTTAATTGGCTGGTAACAGTTTTGACTGAGTGTTCAAAGAATTAATGTTTACATTTTCAACACATTAAATTGTGCTTATTTTTGAGCAGCTGAGTTCGAAGTTTTCCAAATGCATAAATCATTTGCAAAGGTGATTATGAATTTCTGCTTTTTTTGTAAAATGAGGTAAATTTTTGCCATGTATTGAGAGATATGTAAATTTTAACAACTGAATTGTATTTAAATATATGTGCTTTTTATTCTGTTGAATAGTAAACGTATATTTCATTGTTTTCCTTAGTTGCTATTTCTTGTTAAATTTTATGCTTAAAAGTTGAAAGTATAGTTTCAAAGTAAGACACAAAACAAGGGTACTTCAGTTCTGAAACTTTTTAATTGTATGACCTTAGGCAAGTTGATTAATCCTTCTAATCTTCACATTTCAAACTAGTATGTGTTATAATAATGCATATTCTTCACAAGGCTAGCCTGAGAAATAAGTTATATAATGGGCACTTCGATGTTAAATAAATTATCAAGACTCTCAGTAGATATTACTTGACATATGTTTACATTAATTATGTTTTATCTACTTTTATCTTTCGTGGGGGATATCAGTTGTGTAGGATGGGTGTATGTGAACTCCTTATAGGCTTGTACAATTACGTTTTTAGGTAAACCAACTTCTAACCCCAATAGATTTGCTTTAAATTGAAGAATTTGATAACTAACTCCTAATCAAAGTGAAGCATTGTTTTACTAATACTTTGCAGGTTATTTTAGTTATAAAAGATAATAAGTTCTGTTATTATGTCAACTAACAGAATACCTTGTTTATATCTGTAAGTACTTATAAAGTTTTAGTTAATTTTTTGAAAAGCAATTATCTAAAATGGGGCTGAGTCTATTTTCAGGCTAAGTAAAGAATTTCCTTTTGTCTGAAGTTGTTATACTGTTTTGTATAATCTGCTATAGTAAATAGGATTTTCCAGCAAGCAGACTAGGAGACATAAATTTCCACGCAGAAGTACTAAGCATTACTCTTGTGATACACAGAGGTGAGTGCAGGTGAGTAAAGCAGGATATGGTATGAGACACAGAGATGTTGATCTGTGAAGCAGTTATAAGAAAGATTTAGCTAGCCTGTGGATGTTCGTGTTTTTTCATTGACTAGCACTGAGCGGAGGCTGCAGTGGGAAGGAAACACGTCCTGGGGAAGGTAGCTGTCCCCATATAAGTGCGTCTGCTGAGAAAGTGGAAATTCACAGGTGCTGAGTATGTGATGGGCATCTGAATTCCATGTTCACTTGCCCCATCTGTTCCTCCTTTGTTGTAAAATGGGTTTACGTGAGGTTACTCAGGGTCTTGTGCCCGCTCTCCCAACATTCCATTAATCTTTCAGCAGTAGTCCTTACATGAGGCCCCTTAGGAAGTGAAGGCAAAACCATACCTAGAGTGCATATCAGTGCTACTCGAAAAGAACTGCCACTTCTTCCAGAATAGAATTGTCTAATTAACTCAGTGTTCCACCAACATTGGCTGGGGATGGTGCCATTATGAGAATTATCCTTGGTCTTTGGTGCTAGCAATAAGACTTTTACTAGCATTAGCAGCATACTCAGCTTTAGCCAGAGGAGATTCATACTCTCTGGCTCAGACAGTCTTGGTAGCCATGGCTACATGTTTTATGAACCTTTTGTGTTAGTGCTGAGGTGGCTGGTGATCAGTCTGAATGATGTGAGTAAATATAGTCAATCTGTTTAGTGCATCTGTGGACGATGTTTAAGATGAGTGCTGACCCACTGCAAAGGTCTTCACAAGTTTGTGCCTGTTCCTAATGCACTTATTCTGTAGATTCATTGTTGTATTGGAATTCTTGGAAGTCTCTTACCATTCACCAGGCCATTTTCCAGTGTTTGTGAATCCATATGCCTTATAAACCATGAGCACTTATCTTTATACACAGAGTCGTGGCCAGCTTGGCGATTCAGATCTCCTTCCATTAAAATGATTCCCTGCATGGCTGACTTTCTTTGACACCTCAAAGAAGATAGACGGCAGCGAAGTCCTTTACTTAGAACTTGAGGACTCTCTACAATGGTTTCTTAAGGTTTGCCATAAGTGCCACAGGATATCTTTTCCCGTCACAGATATGTCTAATATTACCCTACAAGTTGATATTGCCAAAATGGTCCATGCCTTCAACCTGAGAGCTTATTCTCTCTGGGCTTTACTCAAAATCAGAAGAATCTTAGGTCATGTGCTTTATGGATTATAGTAGTATTTCAGAGGTGAAATATTCTACCTCTAAAACCTAAGAAATCCTAATAGGTATTGTGTTTCATTCTTTGATGGGAGGTATAAAATTAAAGCATTTATTCTTTGTACTGGAAGGAATGTTGTGGCTTGCCCTTGAATTCCAGAACTTTCCCAAGCCTTGCTAATATGATGAGCCTCTTCAACTTCATAAGGGTTGCTTCCCATACTCTGAAATTTATTTGTTTTCCAGTTTATTATTCACCTGGTCCTATTAAGATGAAATCATGAATATTGGGGGTTTATGCACAGACCAGTTCCTTTTTGACTATTTGTAGCAGAACAGTAGAGCTATAATAGGCCTGTGCCAAAAATATATTATCTTTTGTAAGTGAGTAATTAGAAATACTATTTCTGATCTTCATTCTTTATAGGGATGGAGCAGAATATATTTGCAAGATCAATGATTGCATACCACATATTGGATGGTGTATTAAGAAGCTCTAGCGGAGATGGAGATTTCTCATTCTCCATAGCAGCTACAATTGGACTGATGTATGGTTGAGACAGCAGTAATTGATGTAGTGCCTCAGAATACATCTGGAATTTTAGGAACAAGGAATATTAATTAAATGGAAATATACATACGAGACAGAGTCAGTTCAAGAATAACAATAACTTCTATTTTCTCAGAGCATAACATTGTTTTAATGTTTCTATTTTGTCTGGGAGGAGGGTGCTGTTAAAAGTTGCCATTGGACTTTGGCCTGTAGAGTAATTTACACTGTGGGA
Source organism: Chinchilla lanigera (assembly GCF_000276665.1). NCBI lineage: Eukaryota > Metazoa > Chordata > Mammalia > Rodentia > Chinchillidae > Chinchilla > Chinchilla lanigera. Next base: position 17,836,280 of record NW_004955443.1, on the reverse strand, counting down.
CAAGGAGTCAATGTGGGCCCTGACACCTACCATGTATGTCAGTGTGACCATTCAATTTTATATTTGGAGAGTAGGAGCATCATTATCAGGGAGGCTCATGGATAAGTTCATTCACTGTTAAACCTGACTTGGTGAAAATTCCATTTATTACATGACCTTCTTTGTATGCCTACTCTACCAAAGGGGCCTGATGGTGCTTTTAGTCACTGATTATGAATGCCACTTTGGACTATGTATGACAATTCTTGATATCTGTGGGAGTTCTCCTTTCCATATTATATAGCTTCTAAAGTCCATAGGGGTAGGTTCTTTTGAATAATGCCTACAAACACTTAGCGTATAGCAAGATTCTTCCTTTTGGAAACTTAATAACTTCAGCACCTGGGTTACAGATCTGAAAACTAGCTCAAATTCAGCAACCAGAGAAGATGTTGCAAATTCTGAGTTGGATACTCTTAGATTCCTAGTCATGCATCCTTAATTTCTTCTTGCATAGACTGGGAAATAACTCTTGTTGGCTACTTAGCTGTCTTGTTGACAGAGGACAGTATGTTCTATTTTCTAGTTGCATATCCCTCCACACTTTAAATGGAAGCCTTATTGGATAGAAAATCTACTTGGGATAAGACTTCAACCTTCCCTGAGGTGCTGCTACTTTTATCGTTAAGTATATTCTGTACTTCAGCTCCAGGAGATTAGAGGTTTTAAAAAATATTTTTCCAAGGAAAACTTCTTAGGATTTACTTGCTGATTAACCATCCTCAGTCTGTTGTATTTTTTCCAATATTAATTCTCTTAAAAATAGTAATCCAGTTGCGTTGTTATTATTTTTGAAACATCCTTGTGCATTATTTCCATCAGAGCATGAATTCCCAGCAGTGATTGTCTTAACAAATTCCACTGCCACTGCAAAGAGTGATACCTGCTGTGCCCTCTCCCAGTGAAGGGTCGTTGTTGTCACCCAGACAATGGGTGATTCAATCTGCCCTCATGGATGGTATGTGATATCAGCTATTGTAGAGTGTGCTTTTCAGCTTCAGATACACAGATTCATGTGCAGAAAGCTTAGTTGGTAGTGCTCTTGAGGTAAACACTTGTGAGAAAGTGGAGAGAGCAGAAATAAATAGAAGGAAACCATATGCTGTTGGATTCATAGTTCCAGTGAGTTCTGGAGATGGAAGGGATTTATAGAGCTTTCTGTTCATTGGATGATTTTTGAAAGAGGGAGTCACTTTTAGAAAGGTTGTCTCTTTTATTTAGGGCATTTTTTGTGAAGCGGAGGAGTCAGCTGAGAGCTGTCCTTTTGCAGGTAGTTAGGGTAGAGAAGCAACTTGATTGACTTTAGAACCTGCCCTCCAGGGACTGATGGAGAACCCTTTGGTGCATGTGTGGGTAATTTATAGTGGAGTGGTCTTGGGGGCCTGTGTCTGTCCCTCCTCATTTCTCTCCGACAATGATCCCCTGATCTGTGTCCTTGTTGAGCTGCTTTGCTCCTTCGAGTCCTTTGGTCATGAGGGTCCTGCTTTTGAGCTAGTTGATCATGGAAAAAGTTCCCCAAAATTGTGAGCCAAATCAAATGTCTCACCCTTTAAATTGTGGACATTATGCATTGGGTCTCAGAGAGGAGAAGGCTAGTACATCTGTCAACATCCCAATTTCCAGGAAGATTCTTAATTCCAAATTGTGTGTGTGTGTGTGTGTGTGTGTGTGTGTATGCGAACGTGCATGCATGCACACACATACCTACTGGAAGTGAGCTAGGTATTGCACATTTACTACACCTGTTTTCCAATCAGTGGGTAAAATATGTGATATTAAATCTTTGTTATTTGGTTTATTTTCTTTTGTTCAAAAAAGTAGCTCTCAAATGTATAAAGAAAAGCTAGGCAATTTTCACAACAGAATTTTGGAATGATAAAGAAAGGCTAGTTCAATTTCCCGGAGGTCGTGCACAGCATCTTGAAGTGGTACTTGAATGTATACCAAGGCATGGATTAGAGCAAGGTGATCAGAAAAGTGAGTTGCTATCCAGATTTTATATGATGTCCTCTTAAGTGTAATTGAGTAAAACACCTGGTTTGAATCTTGTGCGTCTCTAGGTTGACAAAAGCTCATATTTAAATGTAAGTACAGGTGCTTATTCAGAATCCATCTAGAAATGTGGTTTTGTTTTTTCACTCTTGTTTCTAACATCTTTTCCACTAGTGTAGATAGGTAAGCTCTGACTATATGTAAAATACAGTACTGACAACAGGGGGAGAAGGGTTAAAAATCTTCTGTTAATTACTCTCTGTACATACTATGGTGTTTTATGACAGCTTCTTCTAAAAATACTTGCTGAAGCTGGGCGTGGATGGCACATGGCTGTAATCCCAGCACTCAGGAGGCTGAGGTAGGAGGATCATTGCAAGTTCAAGGCCAGCCTGGTCTACAAAGTGAGCTCAAGGCCAGCCTGAACTGCATAGCGAGACCCTGTCTCAAGAAAAAGAAGCAACAAAAAAAGTACTTGCTGAAAAAAGAAAAGGCGCATAATTATCAGATGCTTGTCACTTATGGATGGTAAGACCATATATGAATTATCTTTAGAACTAGCACAAATAATGCAGTTAAAAGTAGCCCTATGCCTAATTTTGGGCTAATTTTACATTTAAAAGTAGGAGAGAGCATTTATTCTTGCATTTTAATGCAACTGAGTTTAAAGACAATCCTAATTTAATGAGGATTCCCTTGCCTTCACTCACAGTGGCAGATGACACTGCCTGCCTCTTTCCTTCCATATGTGAGATTTTAGTAGGTGAACACTTTTATCTCAAGTAACGGCTTGTGTATTTAGCCCCGTGAGCATCTATTATGTTCTGTCATCAATTCAGCAAGTTGCCTTCCACACCAATAGTGGTGCTTTATCGTGTGCTTCCCTACAGTAAATTCCAGTCCTTTGCATGCTTGGTGTGGCCACCTGTTCCCTCACACCTGTTTCAATTTATAAGCCATATGTTGTAGTCACAGCTGAGAACCACTGTGGACCCGATGTGATTCTCATAAATATTTCATAAATGTGAAGTTTCTCACACTTCAAAATAATTTGAAGGCACTAACTTTGCTGGAAAAACTCTTGTAAACTGATATACACTCTTTTATTATTACTTAAGCAAAGGTGAAACTTACTGTCTATGAAATAACTGCCAATACAAAGATGGCACTACTTACTAGGTTTGTTGCTATTAACAGACATTACTAAACAGACAGACGTTTTTGTAGTATTAACAGACATTACTAAAACCAATGGTAAAATAATTCCCTAATTGGTGCAATAATTGATCTGGAATATATATATGTGCCAGAAACCCAGGGGAAACTTTCATGTTTTTCATTGCATTTCCTACATTGAATAAGAGATTTATCTCTTAAAACAATAAGATATTCATTGAAAAAGTCATTGGAGGTTAATTGACATATCATTTTGGAAGAATTAATATTTTTTTCTGAAAACTGTGCTTTTTCAGTAATAAAACCTTAGTCCAGTGTGCATAAATAATAAAGGAAATGGCTTGGCTTTAATTGAACCAAAAAAGGGTAGAGTTGTACTGCATTGCTTAAAAATAACCAAAATATGTTAGCAGGATTCTGCATTTCTATCTTAATGCTTAGCTTTGTTTCTGCAACATAATCTTATATAAACACTGGAATACATGTATATGTTTAGAAGATGAAGAGTGTTACATCCTAGGCTTTCATTCTTTGTTGTTTAAATTGATTGCAAAAGATTCTCTTATGGTAGTACCTCAAACCAACAAACAACAACAAAAATCCAAAATGACAAAAAGCAGTAAGACTGTCTTCTCCCAAGAGATCTCAAAACATTTCTTCTCATTTTATTTATTATCATTTGTGAAATTGTTGTTTGTAAAACAAATATTTTGAATTGAGGAATAAGGCAAATTTTTGAGATAACTTTTTGAGCATTAGGAAGGAGTGAATTTCTCAATGGAGAATCATGATACTTTTGCAGGAAGAGGAAAATGACATGGATGGAGCCAATTAATATTTCTCTTTTGTTGTATATTTATGTTTATTCTGACACATGCATACAATTGGAATGATACTTTAGTATTCTGTCTTATCCTTCATGCTTTGTGCATTATCACAGTATACTAAAAATTGACTTTTGATTTTTCTAGCTTCCCTCTGAAGTTTATTCTATTAAACTCACTCAGGGGTGTGCTCATTAGTCTAAGCACTCAATACTTTGACTTCTTTAAAAGAATAATTCCTGTTTATCTTAAAAATACATATAGTTATTATAAAAAACTGAAAAGTATAAGAAACAAAGATTACAAAATCATTCAGAATTGAAAGCAGCATTTGTTTTTCTGTTTCTTAATTCCTGATATTACCATATTTGCAAACAACCCCTTTGTGTGTGTGTATATATATTATGCAGCACAATTTATATGTATTTATATATAATATATGCAGTACTATATATATATTTATATATATTTTATACATGGAGCTGATAATGCTCCATAGTCATGATAAGGAAAGAAATATCTGGTTTTTGGTAGTAGCAAGATTTCTTTAAGAAATGGCACCAGACTTGGGGAATTAGAAGTTGGTAGAGTCACAGTTAAAGTACTGTATTTCCTTAATACTCACTTTAAAATGAAATGCAGAGCAAGAGTAAAATAAGCATAATGTTTTTAGCAGGGATAGCATTACAATATTAACAATATTAGCAAAAAGGGACATTCTTATTTATTTAAAAATCTATTCCTATAGAATAGCTGAGAAATGTACACATATATCAGTGCTTATAGTCAAACCCTAGATATAAGCACACCTGCCTCTATTGTCCTTTTGCATACCTTCAGCCCTCTGTCACCAACACTATAAACAAGTTCTCATGAATATTGCTCAGAGATGATTTACAGCTGGATGAACAAAACACTTCTGTTGTACTAAATATAACAGAAAGATATTCATAAATTGAGGAACTTATGATTTCTACTGTTTATCATATTCTATCACTCAAAATATTTGAAGAGCTCAGGGATTAAAAAATAAACATAAAATCCCATATACAATAAAAATGCAGAGGTAGGAGTATGGCTATGAACATAAACCCTCTTTTAGAGATGGAGCTGCTAGCAGAGAGCACTTGCCCTTACCTTTTCTCAGTGGTTTGTCCCTAAACAGGTCTAACGATGGTAAATGATCTCTGCTATTTTTAGTCCTGCCTGAGATACTGTGCTATTTCTTAGTGACTTTCCTAAATCAGCCTTAAATTTTAAAAATTGTTCTTTTATTAAATTCTCATATTCTCAACTGGGATTTGCCTTCTAATCACTAATGGCACTTTGATTGATACCAGTTAAAGATTTTTGGTGATGATAGTTCAGATTTCATGAAGAAAAACAGCCCTGCTACCCTAACAGACTTTGACATCTTGAGAGAAACATCATCTATCTAGCACTTTAATGTGTCTGATATTTTTGTTTAGTGAATACCCATCTTCAGCTTTCAAGATGGTGCCTTGAATGCTGTGATCTCACAGGGACAGAAGGGAAAAAAAAAAGTCTACTGCTACCCTCTAGCGCTTTTTATAGGACTGCTATCCTCATGATGAGGTCAGAGCCCTTATCTACCTTCTGAAGACACTGCCTCTTGATATTATCACATTGGCAATTTAGTCACAAAACAATTTTAGAGGGACTAACATTCAATTCATAGCAGACACATAGGTGATAAATGAGTACTACAGATTAAAATAATTTCTTTAATCTACAAAGCAAATGTAAATCGACCCAAATAGGTTTAACTCATGTACACATATATATTTGAGTAACTGATAAATCAGGAAAAAAAATAATCGAACGCTCTTCAAGAATTTCCTAAGTATGTAAAGTAGAAAATTGTTTAAAATTAATGTTATTTTCCTGAGGTTTGATTTATAATACTTCCATATTTCCTTTTAATGCAAAATTATTTGTTCAAAACTGTTCCAACAGAATGAAGTTTAATTTATATTACACTCACAGGAAGTATCCGCTTCACACACAAGTGTACTATGATTTTTCCAGAATCAGAATTCTACATAGTTTTTTTATAAGTCTGTTGACCTAAGTTTTGTTTTCTCATTTTGAAGAGGCAGGAAGATTTATAATTTTTTATGCAATAATACTGTATCCATTATGAATCAAGTAGGCAGAAATAATTCACCCACTCTTAGAAATAAGCTAGATCTTATTTAGGTTAAGACTTTTTGAAATTCTTTTTCTTTTATGTTCTGTTCTCATACTTTAAGAACTTTAAATATGAAGCCTAGGACTTAGTAAATATTATAATAATAAAGATTTGTCAACAGAAAAGGAAGTTTATTTCCATTGCCTAACACATACGTCACCACAGAACGCTGAGAGAAATTACATTATGGTGTTTTTTCTGCATATTGTGAATTTTCATCACAGATAAAGAGCAATTCATTATCGAGAACAGCAAATTAGCAGGTTATATATTTGATCTCTTCTCTCTCCCTAATGGTTTATTTCAGTGATGGCTGTTTCTGCACAAGTGGAATAACAATATGAAATTTCACAATGGTCTTCTGTATAGTCATATTTTACTTGTTTCATTTCACTGTATATTTTTAATTTAAAAATTCAATAGTTACTTTTTGTTATTAATTTTTACTTCTGTTTTCAGTAACATTAATTTTTAAAATGTTGTTGTTGGGACTTCCATTTCCACATAATATGTAGAAAGTTGCAAATAGTTTCCTAACAGTGAGAAAACTAAGGACAGTCTAGAATATCAGTTATCTGAGTTTATCAGAGAACTGAAGATTTAAGGATACCCATAAGAGAAGGAACCCCAAAGCATATCACCTCTGACAGAGAAAAATATAATAGATCTGCCACCATATAAGTGGTAGCTGGGAACACACTAAAATTTAAATAAATCCTTAAAAGCCCAGGTGTGAACTAGAGTTGGTTTGGAATAGGAAAAGGGAAAATCGTACTTATTTTCACAATTGTTTTTGGTACTGGGAATTGTGGGCAGGGCTTTCATATTGAGCTATATACGCAGCCTTTTTTCTCTTATTTTTTACTTTGACTAGGATTTTACTATTTCAGTATGGTGTGAAGTGGGCTAGGCTGGGGTTGAACTTGCTATCCTTCTGCTTCTGTTTCTCAGAGTGCTAGGATTACAAGTGTGCACCACACATGGCCACTTGGAAATATCTTATCCAGAGTCTTCCACCACAGGGCATGTTAAATATTGGGCATCAAAACATAGAGGACGCTCTTCCATGAAGCAAGCATGAAAGAAGTAATAGTGATCGTGAGAGAGGGGCAGGCAAAGTTCCCTTCCATTCCCCCAATCCTTCTTTGATCATATCAGTAAAAGCTGTAGGTCACTGAGGAACCAAGAGCTTCACACACTGCAATAAATAGGGCTTAGGCAAAGATCCTTTGCTTCCTGGGGAAAAGTGGAAACAAAATCTATTTACTTCTGTGTGTATGGGGTGGGGGGTAAGAAACCTTATTTTAAGATTAAAAAATCCACTGACTCTAGGGAAATGGCAGAACAAACTACCCCTGAGTGAGAGTCCAGGAATTGTCTGTGGCCACTTCCTCTTGATATTATGTCTGTATAGCTGAGAAAGAAGTCAGGAACTCCAACTAAAGACCAAGCACAGATAGGTAGGTAAAGTTTGGCTGATACAAGGATAAAGAAAGCAAAAGGAATTCTGAAGATACCTTTCCTCTGAGACTCACATGCACAAGATTAGCTGAAATCTGAGGCTGAGCCAGAAGCCAGAGTGTGTTCTCTTTGTTATCAACAAAACCTTGGAGATACTCCCTCTCTGGGGTTCATGTGCTGAGTGCATCACCACCAAAGTAGAGAGGGACACTGAAAAAAGTCAACTTGAATCCTAACACCCTTTCTAACCACAAGGTAACAGTAACCTACCAATAAGAACTCTGACATCTGTTGTCCCTAATAATACCATGAACAACTTTCAAATTCAGCTGAATTTTTCACTAGATTGGTTTTAGCTCCCTAAATCAATGATGTGTCATAAGAATACTGATTTTCATCAAAACTATTTTCTTCTGTCTTCACTGTTCTTTTGCATGATATATGATTTTCAATAAAAAATTATGAGGCACACAAAAAAATCAAGGTGAAAACAATTCAGTTTCATCTGAGAAAACAAAAAATGAACAAATTTAAGGATGTCCAAAATATGCTATTGTTAGGGAAAAAATTTTAAAGTACCTATGATTAACATGCATGTGCCCAGAAAGCTTGGCTAATATCCATAAATAGAAAAGGAATTTCAGCAAAGAGAACTATTAAAAAATAATCAAGTGGAAACATGAGATATATAAAAATATGGTATAAGAGATAAATTTTTCCCTGGTCTTATCAGTATAATAAAGCCAGATGAAGAGAGATACAATAAACTTGAAGACATGTCAACAGAAATAATTCAAACTAAAACATAAATAGGAAAAATTAATAAAAAGACCAAAACACATAAGAGTTGCTTGTGAAAATCATAACTTCTAACATAAACATAATTGAAATCCCAGGAGAGAAGAGACAGAATAAGTAAATTAAAGATAAAACGACAATAAATTCCCAAAATAAAGGAAGATGGTAAGACACAAATGCAAAGAACATAGAGAAATAGAGATTTTTGCAGGTTTGAAAAAATATCTCATATTGACATATTATAGTTAAACTCTTGGAAACCAATGAAAAAGAGAAATCAAAAGGAGAGGTAGAAAAATTCAATGCTACATATAGTAAAATAAAGTAAGAATTAGTTTAGAGAAGATTCATTGTCAAAACTACACAGTGTAAAGATTATGAGCTGACATTTAATATTTGAAAATAAAAATAAAGCAAGAACAAAAACAGTGTCAACAGGATAACATAATGTTTTGAAATATTTTTAAAACATAAAATGATTAAAAAGTCTGAAAAACAAAAAGAAAGATGGTCAGTGAAATTGTTGCCAAAGGACATGTGTTGAGCTAAACAGGTTAGAGGAGCCCTTCAGCCTGAAGAAAAATGACACCAGACAAACTTGTATCTATGCAAAAGAAACAAAGTTTACAGAAAATGGTCAAATAAAGATGAATATAAAAATCCTTTTTGTATTTTTCTTATTTTAATCACTTTATAAATATTTATATGTGCAGTAGAAATAATAGAAAGAATAAGAGGAGAAATTGGAAATGTAATGATGCTATTACAATTTGTAAACACTATATTATGTTAAGGTCTGTCTAATATCTAAACACTTATCTAATTAGACTCCATAGAAATCACAAATAATAAAAGAATTATAAGTAATAAACCAATAATTGAGATGAAATACAATCATAAATAATACAAAGATAGTGAAAGGATGAAAGAGAAAAAAATCATACAACAAATATGAAACAACCCTAGAACTATGGCACATTTAGCGCCAATAATAAGAATAATGATGTTATATGTAAAAGGACGAAATGCTCAATAAAAAGCGGAGATTGCTTCCAAACTAAATTTGCTTCAAATACCCAGAACTTATTAAAAGTTAGAGTGGGTAAAACCGCTTCCATACAAATGCTACTTCAAAACTTTCCCAGTGGTTGTATTGATAGCAAAGTACAATTCATAGGGATAAATGTTACAACAAATACAGTGGGGGCGTTAGAGAGTAACGTAAGAGTCAATGAACACAGAAGACCTTGCAATCCTACAAATGTGCCTGAAGCTAAGATCCAAAATACATGATGTGAAATAAACATAGAAATGAAATAAGAAATGGAAAGTCTACAGTTATATGTAGAGATTTTGATATTCTTTTCTGAGCAGTTCGTATAACAAATAGGTACAAAGAAATCAGTAAGCATGTTGAATATTTGAACAGCGCTCTCAATCAACCTGAAAAATGTGCAATTTTATGGAGCAGACCACTCAGCAATAGAATATAGTCTTTTTAAGTGCACACTTAACATTTTCTGTATACATCACACCATGAGGTTTATTGGTTTTTTTTTTTTTTTTTTTTGGTTTTTTTGGTTTTTCTCCGGTACCGGGAACCGAACTCACGACCTTGCGCTTGCCAGGCAGGCGCTTTTGCCGCCGAGCTAAATCCCCAGCCCCCCACCATGAGGTTTAAAGCAAACTCCTCAAAATGTAAAAGAATTAAGATGCAAAGTACATTTTCTGAGTACAAAATAATGAAGCCAGAAATCTGAAAAGTGCCTCAAAAATAGAAAATTAAAAATTAATTAAGAAATTAATTATCATTCCTCTTAATATAAGGATTAAATAAGGTGTCACTTGGATTATTAGAAAATTGAATGAAAATGAAAGCACAACACATGAAAAATTCATCAAAATAGCTAAAGCAGTGCTAAAGGGGCTTTTATATGCATAAACTAAAATCAAAATGGATTAAAGATCTAAACATTAGAACAGAAATACTTAATCTGTTGGAGGACAAAATAGTTAAAACTTGTGAAAACTTGGAGAAGGCAAAGTCTTTCTGAGAAAAACCTCTGTCACACAAGTAATAATACCAAGAATCACCAAATGGTATCACATCAAATTAAAAAGCTTCTGCACGACAAAAGAAACCACTCAGAGAGCAAAGAGACAAGAGCTGGAAAAAATGTTTCCAGCTGTTCCTCAGACAGAAGACTAATATCTAGAATCTGTAAAGTACTCAAAAAAGTTAGACACCCAAATTTAAAGACCCATTTAAAACTGGACCTCTGAAGTGAATAGACACTTCTCAGGTGAGGAAACACAAGCCACCAATAAACATGGGAAAAAATCTGCAAAGTATCTGGCCATTTTTAGAAATGCAAATTAAAATGACATTGAGATTTCATCCCACTCCAGAAAAAGTGGATCAACCAATAACAAGTGCTGGTGAGGCTGTGAGGAGAAAGGAATCCTTCTCTATTGTTGCAGGGGAGCTGTAAACTGATACAATCAGTATTCAAGTCAGAATATAGCCTCCTCAAAAACCTTAGAAATTCCATTTGATCCAGCTCTTCCCCTTCTAGGTATCTTCCACAAAAGAGATAAAGACCTCATACCCATGTGATATATCCATACTCATGTTTACAGTAGCATAATTCATAATAGATAAACTTTTTGAAAACAGCTGATATGTCCATTAACAGATGAATGGATAAAAATGTGGTATTTGTAAACAGTGGAGTACTATTCTGCCATAAAGAAGGACAAATGAGTTATTTGGAGGAAAATGGATGTGCCTTGAGACCATAATGTTAAGTAAAGTAACTCAGATGTGCCAGTTAAATACGGCACGATTTCTCTTCTATGGAAATCTCATGATTTCTCTTATATGAAAAAAATATATACAGGGAATTAAATAAAAGGCAAATAATAGAAAAAAGAAAAAAATGAAAATAAAGGTACTCTAATCCAATACAAACAATGTATCTTTTTTTTTTTTTTTTTGGTTTTTCTCCGGTACCGGGAACCGAACTCATGACCTTGCACTTGCCAGGCAGGCGCTTTTGCCGCTGAGCTAAATCCCCAGCCCCCAAACAATGTTTCTAAAAGTGAAATTTGACTTAGGACAGTTGTCTTATATGTTGAATGTGTTCTTTGGCCTCTTAATCTGGGTTTCAATCTATGTGTATAACAATTAATTCTGAAAGGTCTCACAAGATACATAAATGAGTGTGGAAAGCTGAAAGGGAGGTAGGGGAGGAGGAGAAAGGAAACGAGTATGTTATGCCAGGTGCCACTCCCTACAGTGAGTGCTTCCACCATGTATTGCAGACATGTACTAATAAAACATACAAAACTTAAAAATTAATCATTGCTTCAAAATAAAACATGATAAGGAGTTCAAATAACATTATTTTTCATAGTAAGAAAAGAGAAAGGTAACATCTAGCCTATGTAAACTTTTCCAAAATATAGGACAGGTAACAATTCTTTTATTTTATGTGGCTAGAATTAGCCAGATACCAAAACTCATAAAATTATTCATCTAAATAGTGAATTTTGTACATATAAATTATACTTCAATAGATGTGTTGTTTTATAAAAGAAAGTGCTGAAAATTATATGCACTAAAGAAAATCCAATGAACTGTGATTCTGTGAGTGAAATAAAAGTGGAACAGGCACTAGCATAGTAATACTTTTTTTACTATTACTTATACAAAGGTTGTATACTTGTTAAAATTGAAGTAAAATGTATTAAATACATAATTTGTCTTAAATCTTTTACTAGGAAGCTCACAGGATATAGAAAAAGTTGAATAAAATAGTTAGAGCCCTTGCCTTCATGATCACAACTACAGAGAACAACAGATGCTAAGTATGAATTTTCTTTATATGTTAATATATAACCAAGGAGAAAACAAGTGTTTCTTATTGAAGATATTGAGGGAGGGCTTCCATGCCAGGGTGATGCTTGAATTAAACTCTGTTGTTTCCTGTTTGTACTCATCTCTTAATAATTGCAAATATACCTTTTCATGGAACAAATATTTCAAGATTACTCCATATCATTGTGTACACAACCAAGGTGCACATTTGCAATTTACAACTTGTGGTGAACTTGTGGGTTCTATTAAAGCTTTTCTTTTCCAGAGGTCATATTGTTTCCATAGTAACAAATGCATTTCAGAATGAACATCAACATTGGAATCACTCAGCTAGTGCTTGTAGGACTCAGGGTTGACACCTTAGCAGGCAATAGATTTTGCCAAGAGAAATGTTAACTCAGACTTCTTTTTCTAAGGTTCTATCCATACATTTTCTTTTCTGCAAGTATACATTCACTGCCTATGTAGTTATATAGATTGATGAACTAGAAAAACGTGTTACTTCTTCGTGTGTTAGACTAGCAGAATGCTTCTTTATCCATTTCATTTGAGAAATATTATTTCATTTATTTATTCTATGTGATAGTCATTATTGTGATTCCATAAAGAAGTTCTTTGGATCAAAGATTCAATATGTATTTCCCTTGTAAAACAGTTGTTCCTTTCAAATGTATATTCTGATATCTGAAGGTTATCTAGCTAGCTAGCTAGCTATCTAACTATCTGTCATGTAATGTATCTTGACACTGGGAATTCAGCCCAAGGTTTTCACATTGAGGTACTTTCCCAACTCTTTTTAAAGTTTTTATTTTGAAATACGGTCTTGCTAAGTCACTAAGTAACCCAGGCTAGGCTCATATCTTCAATCTTCGGCCTCAACCACCCCCATCTCCCCCACCATGTTTGGCTTTACTTTTGTTTTTCAATAGACACCAATTTCTTTTGGCTAGGGTTTCATTGTTCAATATGAGCAAACACTATAAATGTTGTTACTATGGAATTAGGGGAAATCTTTGGCCATTTAGCTGCAGCTAGATTTAAAGATAAGTAAAAGTTGAGGGAAAATTTTGCCTTCTCTAATATGAGTTATTAAGAGTGTTATTCTCAAGGGATCTGTGCTAGGGCTCTGCAGACTTATTTAACAGTCTTTTAATATAAAAGCTCTGGAAGAAAGAGCACTTAATGAGATGATCAAGTTTACAGATGAAAGTACGGCCTCCTGGGTTGAGAAGTGCCAAGCTAATGGGAATAAACTTCAGCAATTGCTCAGGAGACCATGGGAACGCTGAAAGCCAGGATGGAAGTACAGGAGAGCAGACATGCATGAAGTTTCATTTTTAGTTAAAAATAATTCAGAGCAAACAGATGAAATTGAAACCTCTAAGTGGTGAATATGACCCAGGAAAAGGTTTTTTCATTCGCTATTAGAACAGGATGTTATTTTTGGATAAGAGAGTAATCCTCTCTTGAATATCCTCAGAAAAAAATAATAAATGAAAATGAAAAGAACCTCTTTTTTTGCTCGTCAATTATGCAAGTTGTTTTAATTATTGGGCTAAATGAAAGAGAAAGCCTCCTTACAGGTAACTGAAAAAAAGCAGTTGAAAAGATTTTTCCCTTAGGAGTAATAAAATAAATATAAGTATGGGTGATAGGGGTGCACAATTAGTCTAAGCAAACAACAGGAAATGTCAATAGTATCACTGCCCTGTCAGATTCAGCTCATTATTTTCTAATCAAGTCTACATTTATAAATTTGTAAATTTTGTGTGTAAGAATTTGAAAGAAAATAAAAACTCATGTAAAATGTCTTCTTTGAGCAAGAGACCTCATGCAGTTGAAAATGGACATATGTATTGCTTAGCATTTCTTTTGCTAGAACAAATTACTTCGCATTCACAACTTGAAGGAGAAAAGGCTTATTTGGCTGACAGTTTCAGAAAATTCAGTCCATGGTCAGCTGGCTCCAGGGTAGGAATACATAGAAAAAGGGTGTGGCATAATAAAGGTGCTTAGTTTATAGCAATAGGTATGCAAAGCAGAGGAACAGGGCCATGGGCGGGGGAGTGACAGGCTAGATATAGTATTAAATTCAGCCTCTAATATTCTAATACTTACTCAGGTACACTGAGAAGTGTGCTTTTCTTTTTTTTTATTTTAAAAAGCAAAAGAAGGAAAACATTAACAAACAGACATCCATTTACAAAATAGCATAAGAACAATACAAACAAAACAGAGCTACAGACAAAGTTTTAGGAAATTAACCATGTTTGTTGTATTACTTATTGATATCTTCAAAGTGGTTTCTCAGGAAAACAAATAGAGACATACAAGATTGATCAAACAGGTAATCATTAATTGTTCCTTTCTGCAGAGCAATGGAAGACAGCAGTACAACTATGTTAGCTATCCTATAGATACATACTTATGTAATTTCCCCTTCTTTCCCCACTCTTTTCCCACACCCCAGTTGCCCTTTACTTTTGAGCATTTTCCTTTCATTTCACAATGCCTATCATATCTCCTAGGTTTTATTCACACTTTCAGGTCTCACTCTAGTGAGGTAATATGATGCTTATACATGCAGGTCTGATTTATTTCACTTATGACTATGGTCTCTAGTTGTGACCATTTACCTATAAACGCCCATAGGTAGAAAACTCAGAAGAAATGGACAGATTCCTAGATATGTATGAATTACCAAGGTTGAGTCAAGAAGATATAAAAACCCTGAACAACTCAATATCAATTAATGAGATTGAAAATGTGATTAAAAACTTACTGACAAAGAAAAGCCAGGCCTTGATGGATTCACAGCAGAATTTTACAAGAAATTCAGAGAAGATTTAATACCAATGCTCTTCAAACTCTTCAATGAAATTGAAAAGGAAGCAATTCTCCCTAAGTCATTTCTGGAAGCAAGTATTATACTGATACCAAAACCAGAGAAAGATCCAACCAAGAAAGAGAACTACAGACCAATCTCCCTAATGAATATAGATGCAAAGATACTCAATAAAATACTAACAAATAGAATGCAGTGAATCATCAAGAAAATCATACACCATACCCAAGTCAGATTCATTCCAGGAATGCAGGTATGGTTCAATATTCACAAATCAATTAATGTTATATACCATATTAATAGAGCCAAACACAAAAATCATATGACAATCTCAATAGATACAAAAAACACAAAGTCCAACGTGCATTCATGATAAAAACTCTACTCCAACTCAATAGGAATAGATGGTCTTTACCTCAACCTGATCAAAGCCATCTATGACAAACCAACAGCCAACATCATATTAAATGGACAAAAACTGAAAGCTTTTACTTTAAAATCAGAAACAAGAAGTGTGCTTTTCTAATCCCTTGTGTAGTTACCAAGCCAATCAATTTGACACTTCACCTTAGCCATTGTATTTTACCAATTATATATGCAAATGGAACTCATTAAACCATACTTAACCTCTAAAGAAACACAAGGTTATAATTTCCTCTAATATAATACAACTATCCTATGTACAGCTGAATGCATTAATCCCTTCTCCAAAGTTTCAACAGTTCTAACATTTTTCAAACATTACGTAAAAATCTCTTTTGTGACCTAAGACACACAATTAACTGTGAATCTTCATACAATGGAAAATAAGTTACATAACCCAAGTTACAATTACTTGCACAGGTAAACATCCCCATTCTAAGTAGGAACAGAAAAGAATTGGAGAAAAATAACACTAAAATCCACCAAGGAAACACTAAGTCCTGCAGCTCCTTGTCTGGCATCCAAGGCACATAGTGATAAGCATGAGTTCCAGGAAACAGGGATAGCCCCAACCTTTTGTACGCTTTTGTGCTGACTTTCTCTCAGTCTCCTGAGGATGTGTTTCTGGCCTCTCTAACTTTCTAGGCCTTCCACTGCACACTCAGCTTCATTCCTACAGCTTCATGCCTGCCTTCTCAAGGCTCTCCTGCCTGGATTCCCATGTCTTCCCATCTGGGTAGAAGCCTTCCTGACTTCACACCGCTTGCATTCTGCATGCTGATAAAGCCAGCATCAGGTAGATGATGTCAAGTATTCTGCCAGCTCAAGCAGTAGCTAGGTTTCTTTGGACCATGTTTCAGTGTCCTGTGATGGCCTGGATATCTCAATACAGTGAAATAAATCTCAATCCTTAATTCCCTAGTCAGTCCTTCCCAAGCAGAGGTCCCAAGGGCTCTCTGCTCAGATGAAACAGGAATACTTTCTACCCATAAACCTGGGTAGGTGCAGTCTTGCCAATTTCTGAGATGTGCTGAAGACATCTTTCTTCTCATTACCATTCAAAATACTGTGCGTATGTTTGTGTGTGTGTGTGTGTGTGTGTGTGTGTGTGTGTGTGTAGTGTGTTTAGCATTGAGCTATATCCTCAGCCCCCTTTTTATTTCTAATTTTGAGACAGGGTCCCACTAAGTCACTAAGGTGCAAAGTCCAGAGTCAAACTGTCAGTCCTTCTGCTTCCCTGTACCAGAGTGCTAGGATTACAGATCTGCCTAGTGCTATGTCTAGCCCTTTTGTTTCTGTTTAATGACATTAATCACACTTCCTTTGGCCCCAACTTTACATACGATCCTTTTCAGGCCACAGTGTAAGTTTCTCAAAATTTTGTGGTGTGGTTTTGCTCTTAATTCTCACTATAAATCTGGCTAAAAGCAGCCAGCAGTACCAATGACATACTTTAAGGTTAGACTCCTGTGAAATATCCTCTACCAGATGAATGAGTGCTCTGAACTTAAACTCAGTCCCCCAGAAAGACTCAAGCCACAAAGAAATATGTATACAAAATTTTTGCTGGACTGTGACATGCATAGCTCCAGTCCAATTCCTAGTAGAGTCCTCATTCCCAACTGAAACACCATGAGCCTGATGCTTTGTTCTCTCCATTCCTATTAACATTTTGGCCTGCTGAGCACTGACCAGAATTATCTATCAGGTTCTGCTTACAGACTTCTCGGTTTTCTCCAGCCCAATTCTAAGAGGTCTTCACTGTCTTTTTCTATTTGCTTTGTAAGAATGATTTGTATATTCCGGGTAATGAATCTTCTTAAATATGTGCTCTAAATTACTATTTATGGCTTATAATTTCACTTTATGATGCCTTTGCATAAATGGTCTTAATTTGAATATTTCTGCATTTAATTATATTCTCTTTGGGCTCAGAACTTTGCATGTTGCTTAAGATATTGTTCTAATGATGTGCTTAGTGAGTATATCTCTTATTTATTTCTAAAGGGCCAGGGATATAGCTCAGTGTCATAAGCATTTGCTTGGCAAGACTGAGGTCATGAGTTTGATTTCTGGTACCAAAAAAAAAAGAAAAAAAAATTTCTAAAGTTTTCACTTTCACATATGCATTTTTGGTAATCTAATTTCATATTTTATGTGTTTGGATACAGATTCAGTTTTATTTTTTTCCATCATGATAAGTTTATTTCATTATCATTCTTTAAATTTATCCTGATTATCCTTTTTTTATCCTTTGTCGCATATCCACATATACATAATTAAATTTGTGTAGTGTTTTCTGGTAATCTTTCCTTCTATTTATAACAAAGAGTAGTTGCATGATTCATTCTAATTTTTTACAGTTTTCTTAAGTAGTTATGACCTGTAGGATTCCAAATGAATTTTGTGGTAAACTTTTCTGCTAAATAAACAAATACACACAACTGTCAAAGTTTCCATTGGACTTACGGAAGATGGATTATGTCTTTTGATAATTTATGTATAGATATTGAGAAAATTATAAATTTGGAGGTGCATGTGAAGCTCAGTGGTAGCATGCTTGTATAGCACATGACAGGCCCTTAGTTGAATCTCCAGCACAAAAATAAATAAATTGCTAAATGAGAGACAGAGAGAGGTGAATTGTTCTTTAGCTGTTTTATTTTTTGATTTATTTGGTACCAGGAATTGAATTTAGGACCTTGAGTTTGCCAGGTTGTGCCACTGAGCTATATCCCCAGCCCTGTTTTATTTTTAAGTCAAATGTATGTATTAAATTAATACCTATATACAGTCAACATTTAATTAGGAAGAATTTACATTTTTATGATATAGGGTCTTTCTATTTACAAATAGAGTAGTTTCTTCATACCACTTAAAAATGTTATTTAAAATTTGGAGGAATTACTCAGGTTTCTTAGGTTTTAGTTGATAATTTAATTAATATATTTTAAAAAGAGTATTTCCAAGTGTTTGCTACTCATATTGAGTTTTACATTGATATTTTATTTATAAATCTGAAGAAATAAGGTAATCTAGGCATAGCAATAGTATTTTTTCCCTTCCTGAACTTTTGTGATTTTGTTTCACTTGATATTTTCTATCTTTGATTAGCTTTAATATCAAAAGTCTGAAGGGAAATAGTGTTAGTTAGCATCATAGAAAGAACAGCTTTGCTAGGAATATGTTCATTTTACCTAAAATCTTAATTTTATTGCTATGATATTGTTTGTAGTATGTCTGTAGAACACTTGAAATCTCTAACCTGCCCATATTTACCACAGTTTCATATTTCTGATGTTCAGTTGTGCCATATAATTTTCTTCTTTATTCTTGATAGAGGTTTATTTTATGTTAACATGATTGTTTTTATTATACACGTTTATTATGTACTTGCAATCTTTCTTTTTTTGTAGTCATAATTTTTCTTCATTGTATCCTTTCTCAGCTTAATGTTATTATTTTTTGCATTTCTGAGGTGATATATCCCTGAGGTCAAGCATTTATTTATATTGTTTAACATTTCTTTACATGTATTTTAATATTATGTGATCTCAGTATCAGTAAGAGATTTGTTAAAATCTATTAGGATGAATATTTAGCTAGTGTTGCATTGTAATTCTTTGAAAGTCAGTTTTTGATTTACAGATTTCAAAACTTAGAAAATTAGAGAAATACAACCTAGGACTTTTATAAATGCTCATTGAATTTTACTTTTTATACAAATATTTACTTATCATCTTAATGTATAGTAATACTTTTTATTTTCATATTAATTATGAATACCCCAAATTAGGCTGTGAACAGTAGTTTTTCTATTTTTTTACCTTAAATTTTTTTACATATTTTAATTTTTGTTGTTAAACATAGTTCATCAAAGATCATTAAACATAATCTGTACATTATCCAGAAATTATAACCCATTTATTTTTGCTTCTTAAAGCATTTGTGATACTAACCTTTTCGCTTCAGATTTCTGAGAAAGTCAAGTAATCAAATTCAAGTTCTTAATCCATTGATGATACATAGCTATAATATAAATTCAGAAAACAAATTTTGATTACATAAAACTCATGCCTAAATGCATGTGCTTTGTCCTTAATTTCTATGACACATGCTGTATTACAAATTATCATTTCTCTATTCCAGGGGATGGGTTTTCCAGAATTTCTGCAATGATTTACAAAGAATGTAGCCCCTTGAAGCCTCTGTTTCAGATTATAATTCTGTTCTATCCCCCCATTTCATAAAGGAAAACTTCTCTACATGTGAGTTTAAAAATTTGGCCTTCAGGAGGCAAAACCAACATATACACCCTTACTCTGCCAAATCAAGATAAGTGTAGTAACAGCTAAAATATTTGGTTTTAGTTTCTTATCTATTTCAGACCTCATGAAAATTTTCCCTTTTTAGTTAGTGCTTAAAGTGTTATTATTTTGTCGAATATTTCAATGCATTTGATCAAAAGGTCACTGAATTTGTTATATTAATAGAACTCATTAGTACTTTAATTTTTTTCATCTGTAAATCTTACATTTTAGATATGAATTTGGTCATATTATACCTTTTTAAATATTTAGCATATACAAGGCATTTAATAAATAAAATAATTGAAACATTCAGTGGTACAAACCTTTTTCCATGGAACATACTTAACTTTATAATAAAAATGGATTTGTTAACAAAAGCATGTACAATGAGAACACATAAAGTGCTATCAATCTGAAGACTGGAAGCATTGTAATGTCATTCCCCACTAATTAAACAGCACAGTTTTACACCTTTGATGTTACATTAAATTGATAAATCAGTCCAAATGCAGAAACTCATATACTCATCATAGAAGTGGAAAGTGATGCATAGCTTTAAGAAGAGACTAGGATGTCTAATAAAACCACATATGCATATAAAGTGTAAAGAAACAATCCAACTTCTCGCAATTCAATGTGAATGGAAGACTATTCCTGCAATATTCACACAGCTATACACACACGCACGTACATAAACAAGAACAAGGTTGTTACTGCAGCAGTTCATGCAATGATAAAATTAACCTAAATTTTCGATGCAGGTACATTTCATAAACTACTTTCCTCTCACATAGTGTAGAACTACACAGCCACAAAAGCAGGTGTAGTAGAATTCTATTGAAGTGTAGGGCCTAAAATTACTATCATATGCTGCCTTAACTTCTGAGAAAATTGACAGGACCTCAGTTAGTGAAACCCTGTTCCACTCTTTAATCAATTCTGTAAATAAGGTCCTGTAGCCAAACAAGCTCCCTTACCAAAGGGAAAGGCCGCATACCTGCTATTTTCTAACTAGCAGGTTTTCAGTTCTTTGACAACCTATGGAATAACTCAAATAAGCCATTCACATCCTCCCACAGGAATCAGAGGCCACCCATTCTGTTTTTACTATAAAACAGACTTCCTAGAGGTTCTGCCACACCACCTTCCAGGGTATAACTCCCATGTGGCCTTGGGTGTATGGTGACCTCACTAAAAGCTGTGCATATGGCTAAAATCCTTCTTGCAATCTTATCTATGCAGTGCCAGGTATTGTGGGTTTGCTCAAGCCTGTTATATCAGGGCAGGGATCTCTCCTTCAACAATAGTAAGGAAGAAATTAAAATATCTCCAATAAATATTTCTTCCCTAGAATATATCAATTAAAAATGTGAGTGCCAAGTTATATGTAGTCTGCCACCATTTGTTTAAAATAGTGAGGAATGAACATACTTGTTTTCCACATGATCCATACAAATTTATTTACAACATTGACCATAAACTGTGGATCAAGTTTGACTTAAGCAGAGTGACTCAACTAGAGAGGAAAAAAATCAACTTCTTAATATGTTCACTGCATTGTTTGAAGAAGCCCTGTGTACTGGGATTGCTGATGCATTCTACAGGTGCATTTCCTGAGAAGCTGGAGAGTTGAGTAGGTTTTTTTAATGTACTATGAGAGAGATGTTGCCAAAAATCAATGAGCCTCACAAAATATTTGGTGAGGTTTGAAGCTTCAGGGGATGGAAGATAAAAGGAAAACTCAACCCTAACTCCAATCAGAATCATGCAGATGACAGTGAAAGAGACATTCTTGAAAACTCTTAAAGAACATTTGCACATCATGAACAAGATCCACATAATCACAGACACTGCATCAGAAATGAAGACATCTCAAAGAGTAGAACAGCACTTTAACTTCTGAAAAATGAAGAACTGCAAAGGCAGATTTTACATTCAGAAAAATTTCCTTTAGAAATAAAGGTAACATGAACAAATTTTGAAGATTAAATAAAAATAGAAAAATTTGTCATGAATGAAATTTTTCTACAAGAAATGATAAATACTGAAGGGAAGTAATACCAGACAGAGAGTTCACCAAAAATATATATACACCAGGAAAAGAAAAACTTTTATAAAAATTTTAATACTAAATTTCTGGAGGCATTATGAGAGTGACATGAGGTACATTTGGCCTCTAAAATTATGAGTTGCTCAAAGTGGTGGCCATTAGCTTCCAGACATTTATTAGTGTGAAAAACTACTGAAGTGTGTGTACATTTTTTGGTGGACTGTGTATTTAAAAATGAAGAGCACCTGGTACATATATATTATATTATAATATAATTATTTTCTCTTCTCTTAATATGTGACTGTTTAAAGAAAGGAAATCACGATTGTCTATTAAGGTTTTCATCATTTGCATAAGCAATACACATAGAAGCTATAGGATAATTCCAGATACGCTATGCAAGATATTGAGGGCTGCAAGATTTCTACATTGTACGTGTGATGGTGCAATGGTAAATATGCGTGGAAGATTTAAGTTCAAATATTATGATAATTACAGCAAAAATACTTTTGTCTCTTTTGCGCAAGTATAATGAAATGATTATCCAATACATAAATTAAAAATAACATATTCAATGTAATCAAATAATTCAAAAGAATGCTGAGTGTAGAAGCAAAAAGTTAAATGAGATTGATAGGAAGCAGATACTGATAAATTTGAATCCTACTATATCATTACATACATTAAATGTTTAAATACTCAAATAAAATGTTATATGTTGTCAAAATGATAAAAGAATGCTCTGTCCATGGACTGTTTACAAGATATGTTTCCCACAATTTTCCAATTCAATAAAAACAATTGAATAATAAAGTAAATGCTATGTAAGCAGGAAACATATTGTGCAAGGTGTGGCTATATCAACCTCATAAAATAAATTCTATATGAAGAGTGTTATAAGAAGCCAGGCATTGTCATGCAAACCTGTAATCCCAGATCTCTGAGAGACTGAGGCAAAAAGACCTTAAGTTGGATCCCAGTCTGGGCAAGACCCTGTCTCAAAATAAAAAATAGTCTATTTTCTCCTTTTTTCCTCTCCTTTTCCCCCTATGATCCTGGTAATGACTATTTCTTCAAGAAGAAAAAATTAAGGACATCCATCAGAGTTCACTTTGCTTTTAATTGTTTTGGTTTATATTTCATATATACTTTATAAAAATTATTATTTCAGATTCTTTCCAAATTGTCCCATATAGTCAATGAAATAACAATACAGGTTTAAATAGAATTTTTAGCCAGGCGTGGTGGCACATGCCTGTAAATCAGCGCTTGGGAGGCTGAAGCAGGAAGATCATTGTGAGTTCAAGACCAGCCTGGGCTACAAAGTGAGCTCAAGTCCAGCCTGAGCTGTATAGCGAAACCTTGTCTCAAAAACACACACACACAAAAAGAATTTTTAATGGAGATAAAGTACATACACAACTAAGGACTAAACACTGAGAATTTACTAAGTATTATAATGGAGATGAATAAAGACAAAAATAGCCTAACAATGTATTAAGATTTAATATAAAGCAAAAGTAATTAGAATATCATAATATTGGCTCAGATAAAGACAGTAATTAGTGGAGAAGAACAAAGCATCGGAATAAAAGTTGTACATATTTGAACACGGTGTGTGATAAAAATGGCGTTACTACTAAATAAGAAAAACAAACAAGCATCGCTGTGTGAGAAAAGAGTACAAGAAGGGAGTTAATCACCAGCTGTAGTGAAGACTGTTCTAGGATGTTCAATCTTCATCTTCATTCTAGAGATCTATGATGGCTACTTCTGAGAAACCTAGCAAGGCACTGGTCTGCTCCTTCTGACTTCGATGTAGAACAAAAACGACTTGGCTAAAATAGGCTGGGAATATTGGATTTGGCAACGGTGCTCTGTGCTTTGACAAAACACCAAGTTTCACTTTGCATTTGTGCCCATATGGTTGAGGCACTGTCTTAAGACAGTGTCTTCATATTTATCTTAATTAAAGGAATTACGATGATAGTTCAGTAATTATTTTAACACATACTTATTAAACTTGTTTCAAGAGGAAAAAAAAGCTCTCTACTTAGTGTAGGTGGGGAAATCAGCAGGAATATGATACTTTGCTGAACTCAGATGACTTTTTCTCTCCAGATTATAAAAAGAACACAATGAACTACTATGAGAAATAGATTATACTTTTAAATGAGATGAAATAATGGTTCAGATAAGGAGAGCAGAGCAGTTTTTCTAACTTGGTCTTTAAAGTTTCCCAAAGATTGCAGCTATATTTTATCCTCTGGGTCCTTCTTTCTTCATGTGTATTTCTGACTTGACTCTTTACATCCAAGTTCAATGAAAAGTCCCCATTATCTTGCTCTTCCACAGAGGCACAAATGGCCAACCAAAGGGGAGATTTAAACATGTCTCAACTAGGAACTGTGCACCGAAGTCTTTTCTTGTTTGTTATACACAATACCTTATAAAGCTTATTCGGTGAGCTTAAGCAAGGTGAGGAGAGCTTAAAGCAAGCTGAGGAGTGCTGACTGACAAAGTGTAGTAAAGATTAAGAGCCACGAAGTCATATAGTATCATAATTCAAGACTAAACAGATGACCATTGTGCTGTGCACTTAAAACCTGATAGTGATTTCTTCTAGGGTTTTTCTTATTAAATAACAATTCTTAGTATTTTCTAATTGGTAACAGCTTCATTTGTCCAAAACCACTATTTGAAAGTGATACAAAGTAGTGAAATCTGTACACTTTCTTACCTGTGAAAGTTCAATGTTTCTTACCTGTGAAAGTTTCAATATTGTGAAACTAATCACAATATTCTTCAAAGAAGTACTTGTACTCACGGACAGTTACTTTCTTAGCAGGTTGCTTGCTACCACATAGGCTGCCTTTGGACAGTAAGAAAGCCAAAAAAATACAATAAACTGAAGTATTTTGCCCAGCTGTGCTGCTTGGGTGGGTGTGGGGAGCTAGGAAAAATCTCTTTGCATGCTTGCTTTTCTTTCTTTTTAGGAAATTCTACCATAGTAAGAAATGCTGACATCCAGTCCTATTCCCAGAGAGGAAAGATGCACCTGCTTCTCAGGAGAACAAAGGAGCTGAAGGAACCTCCCCACCTGTTTTTCTCCACTCCTGAGTGAGAACTAGGAGAAGTCATGGAGTAGTTGTGGCTGTGTAGCAGAGTAGAAAAGTTAGGAGAGTTTCTCTTTCTGTGCACAAACCTCCCTCTAGCCAGGCTGAAGATGTCTCCCTTTTTTCAGAAGGCCCAATGATGTCCCATTCTGCCGGCTTGTCTTACTTACTTTTCTCTCATTGCTGGGACAAAATACCCAACGCCTAAAATTCAGGAAGGAAAGGTTTATTTAACTCACGGTTTGTGGAGGTTTCAGTCCATACTTGAGTGGCACATGGCAGAGGGCAACAGTTCATGGAAGATAGCAAAAATAGCAAGAGCGAAATGGAGGAGCAGCAGCTGGAAGAGTGAGCCTCTTTCCCCCCCTTACACTGTATGCAAGCTACCCACCCCAGCGAGGGTGTAGCACTCATACCCATAATCCCAGCACTGGACCATGAATCAATCACAAACTCTAGAAGCCCTCCCCAAGACTGCAGGAGACACTGGGGGGACATCCAGACACAAACCGTAACACTGTGTCCCCTCTTCAGGTATGTCGTTTTTCCATTTTAGCCTGTCAAAAGGCTGTATTTTGTGTTATATATGATTGATTCATAATTCTTTCCCTGAATGAGAACTCAGCAGCTGAGAGAAGTGTTTTAGGCTTCCTCAAGATCTAGCAAGGCCCTGAATCACGCAGACAGAAACTACTCAGCCAGTAATCTGATTCTGCAGATGTTACAAGAGACTGCTTTGAGGAGGATAATTTTTCCCTCCATTAAGAGTAATTACCTGAATCTTCCTTTATCAATGTCACAAGTTCTAGACAGGAATATAAGAGCCTTAGGTGTTTGAATTAGTATTTTATATTAAAAGGAGTATTGATGTAAGATGAGTTTTGTCTTAGTAGTAACTCTTCTTTAAATTTATCATTCAAAGCTTCTAGTGACAAGACGTCCCCTACCTGTGCTTTCAGTCCTATGTAGTAACGGTTCCTCAGTCACAGATTACCACCTGCTTACCATAGTGTCTGATACTTCATATCAAAAGTGGACCATGCTGTTGTTCTCCAAGAGTCACACCATCTTCCCTCCTGTGGTTAGGTCAAACTGGAGGCTGAGCTCTTCCTTGCAAGATGTCAATAATGCCACAGTCCCTTTGAACTAATTTCAAAACCCTCCCCACTCTGCTTCACTGTCTGCAGCCTTGTGAGGGGATCCTTAGGAAAGCCAAGCCCTTTCTCAAGGCCCACAAATATCAATCCATTCATTCTACTGTCTTCCAACTTTTGCAGAAAAATCTCTTTAGTTTTCAGTGGCAGTAAACCTAAGGCCATGAATAAATGTCAGAGAATAATTAAATGATTAAGTACATGTATATATGTATGTACAGCAATAATTATACCAATATGATATACATATACATATATATCCTAAGATAAATATAATTATAATGTAACACAAAAATATATCTAGATTCTGCAGTCACAGTACCTTACTTCTAATTCTGTACCACATGGATAGTCTTCAATAGTAAATCTAATCTCTCTACGATTCACTTTTTACATTTATAATATAGAAATAAAACAGCTACCCTACATAGAGTTATACTGAGAATTAAGTGGAATTGTGCATAGATTATGCCCTGACACACAGTCTATAGCAAATGTATGTCTGTTCTTAGTATCATATTTTTCTTCAGCTAGCATCAACTTTTACATTCATAACCATAGCCATTTAATGAATGAATTCAACATTTTCTTTATCGTCAGATCAGTAGAAGGTAATATAGCATGTTTCCTCTTGAGACTATGGACCAATGTTGGCCAAGAGAAATTCCTGTGATAACGGAAATGTCTTATATTCTTGCTAACTCATGATTGTTAACAACTTGCCACACGTGGTTATTAAGCACTTGAAATATTGACAGTGTGACACAGAAGCTTAATTTTAAATTTTACTTAATTTAAGAAATTCAGAAGTAAATAGCCATGTGTGACTGCGGCCACATACTGAGTGCCATGGGGCCTTTTGCAATTGCACCTCCAGGCTCTGGTTATCTTCCCTCCTTAAACACTGGGGTGAGGAGACACACCTTGGTCCGTGTATGACTGTGAAACAAGAAAAATAATGTCATACTTATAAGAATCAGTATGTATTATTTAATACAGAACAATGGAGTTCATTTGCGCACATTTATATATGTGTAACACATTTTGATCATTTTTATCCCCCCTCACACCTTTCCTCTTCTGTTTCTTTTCCTCTTCAACTAATAGAAAGAAAATAACCTTTAAAACTTTGGCATTCAGCGTTTGCTGAATGCATACCTGACTCCATACCTAACTTCAAGGTCATAGCTGACTTTAAGGGCTGCCAGGAATTTAATCTCAATGTGTGCTGAAGAAGAAAGGGAAATGGATTCAATGATAGCTTGAGTTCTTTGCTGCTTGGGTTTGGCCAGTGTTCCTTCCACTCTGGAGCTCTGCTATACCTAAATCTTAATATTAATGTTTTCTTATTGTGCCAGTGTAAATCTCTAGCCATAATCTCTCCTCAAAGTTCCAATTTACATATAAAATTTCAAAGTAAATCACAAAACAGAATACTTGATTAGTTTACAGCACCAATGTACTCCCTTCATGGACCAAATCAAATTTCTTCCTTTATCTGGTCAAAAAACACAGACTCTGGTAGCAGCATTCTTGCTGTGCACTCTGTTTCTCACACTCGGTCTCCACTCAGCTCTTTCTCTGGGGTTTGACTTTGAATTATCCACAAAAGGCCAAGTTCGCATAACTTCTACAGCTGGTCCTAGTCACAGTCATCATCATCTCACCTACGTGATGGCAAACATTGCTTCACTGATCAGTCTGTTTTATACCTGCTCCTAGCTCAGTTCTCAGCACTGAAGCTACAGTAATCTATGCAGAGCATAAAATGGATTTTGCCACATTGCATTTTCAGACTTATGCTACTTTCATCCATTTCCAGGGTGAAAATATGGCCCTCAGGCAATAAAGACATCTGTTATTTTAGAATAGAATAATTAAAATGTGCTCATCCACAGGTAAGGTGTGTAGATCCAACTTGATTGAATTAATTGCTCTGCGAAGTTTGTGTTTCCCATTTCCCCACAGAATTGACAGTGATTGTACAGAATAACTCTTTCCCTTTTGTGACATTGGAAATTAGCTTTCCTTTCCTCCTGTAGGAATATCATAAATAAAAAGGTATATAAAAATTTTTAAGACATTGAGGAAGATATAAAGACTGAGGGAAACCTTATGACTTCCTTCCTACTTTAGTGTAACTTATACAGTCAGAAAGAAGCAGTTCAAGCCTTATGGTGCTGTCTTCTAATGGTAGCTGATGAAGTTTATCATGCGTCTTCCACAGAAAGCAGAACATCATGAGATCTGTGCCATTTACCCCAGATGCTGACAAAAGGGAAGAACTGTGTAATGTGTCCACTGTTTTAATGTTAGAACTATTTTATTACATTCATTTACTTGACAGCACTGAGAACATTTGGCAGTACCTGGATTTCCTCATCTAGAAAATTAAGGTGAAATATTCTACTATAAAGATTTTTTATAAGGATGAATAAATCTCATAGTAATCATTAAACAAATAATGACTACAGTTTTTTACATATCATTGTTATTGTTGTAGATTATAATCAAGTGATTTAGTATGAAATACCCACACATAATAGGAAACAATCCCCTTTATATCAGCTCAGTAAAATTCTATCCATTACTTAAAAGGATTCAGTGATTGAGTAGACTGTACTGATTCCACAGTAATATACTTTTGCTATTTTATTATGCAGTATGTCTGGCTTTATAAAACTAGACATACTTGCCTATCAATGGGATGCAAATATTTTCTCCTCATTTGCTATAATAATCATATATTACTTGTCATTATTTTCAAAAGAAAATACCAACTCAAATGGGACCACTAAAATTTCAATTGTTATCATAGTCAGGCTATTCTTAACACATTATTCAAAGATCAATAAATATGTTGGAAGATAAAGGAAGAGAGACTTTCATTATCACATGAGGGGTCTGATTTGTTGACATATAATGCATATCTATTGATAAAATGACCCCTTTATGTCATCTGCCAACTGGTTCCCTGTAGCTAAGGATGCTAAAGAATTGTTTTAAATTTTCAGTAAAACTTAAAAATTTAGATTGACTCAATTTTTATCATATATTTAATATCTGAAGAGGAAACTTTTTAAAATCTTACATTATAGTTTTCACTGATTTTTACTGATAATATGAATATTCCTTATATGACAAAGCTTGCATAGCACTTGTTTAATGTTTTTTAAACTCTCAAGAATATATAATCAAATTAAATGTAAGGTACATTTTCTCTATAAGTAATACTTTATAGTCTTCTACAAAGTTAATAATTTTCTCTACAGTGAATTTATATATTTGACTGAAACCAGAATAAATTGATGGACAGTTAAAAGGTGCTGAAATTGTTGAAAAAAGCTTTCATTCATTGAAAAAATTTTGTAAATCAAATTGAGATAGGACTTTAAAAATAGCTGACTTCACATCCTGCTTTCCCAGGGTAGGTGCTTTATACCTCTTACATTATGATTAACAGCATAACATTCCCACTTCAACTGTTCCTCTTTGAAAGATATGATCATCTCAGTTAGAGAAGACAAAGAAGTCCAAGTTGCATTCTGAAAGATAAACAAAAATTGGATGAAGATTTCTATGTTAGACTTGGCTCATTGCTAACACAAAACACCTGAATCACAGGGCTAAAGGAGGAAAAGTTTACTTGGCTCACAGTTTGTAGAGATTCAGTCCATAGTTGGCTGGCTCCAAAGCAGAGTGGCTTGGCAGAGGGGCATCATAGAATAGAAATAGTTCATGGTAGGCAGAAGGCAGCAAAAGGAAGCAAGCAATGAGCCTCTTTCTGTCCCTCACATCTTATCTAGGCTACTCACATCCTTAATCCTAATGTCCTTAATCCTAGCATTGCACTGTGACTCATTCCCAGTGTTACACACTCTAGATCCAGCCGCCTCTAAAAGACCCCACCTATCACTGCATGAGGCTTTGATTTGTTATGGCTTGTACCACACAAGTCATAAAAATTGCAAAATTGGCAAGAGTGTACAAAAAGAAGGAAAACGCTTTCTAAGACTTCTAGCAGTAAACATTTTCCATTATCCACATGTTCATTGTGAGTGGAGTGTAACCTCGATGAGAATGAGGTATTCAGAGTTAAGTCTAAACAATAAAGCAAGATTCATTCCATTTCCCTCCTATTGTGGAAGCTTGAAAGCCTTTAGAAATCCTATGCTACTTTATTCCCCTTCTATTATTTTAAAATAGGACTTGTCCCTGATCTCATTAAACAGTGGGTATCCTGTTAAACCACCAATTCTATGTTAAACGGATTCCTTCCCTGCATCTCTGCGTCACCTGCACAAGACCTTGCTAACCATAAATTTGGGCCTGGCATGCTGCTTTGAGTGTTTCCTGCAACACTTACTATGAATGAATTTGAGCCTCCAAAGGATCTCACAGGAAGTCCAAATATTTCATGGCCCCCTGCCACAGTTCAGCTAAATTTTTAAAATCTAGTTTTAACAAGAATGGGTTTATGCTGATTGCTCAATGCCCTAGAACAGGCACATGCAGCCCGAGACCTCTGGACCACATGTAACCGAGGACAGAGAGCAACACAGCCTGTGAAACCAAGGTGTTATTGTTTGTTTTGTTTTTTAGTTTTAGTTATCCTATTTTCTTTTTCTCTTTTATTAGTATATGTTTGGTACATAATAAACACATTCACGTGGGGAAAGTTACATACAGATACTGCATCTTAATCCTTTTTATTTTCCCTTCTTCTCTTCACCTCCCATCTCTCTTCATCGCTGAATTCACTTTCCATGTCCACAGAGTTTACCTCCCTATTTCCTAATTTTGCTATTTGGCTCTTTACATGAGTTGTATATTGGACCTCTCATATAAGAAAAATCATGAGATTTTAAACCTGTGCCTGACTTATTTCACCACTTAGCATTGTCTCAAGGTGCATCTTTTTTCCTACAAATGACTCAAGATTTTCCTTCTTTGTGCTCAGCCACAGAATGTGCAAGGAATGAGAGAATGCCTTGTAAGGGAGGCAGCAGAACAGTCCTAACTGTCTTGTGCCCACCACACTCTATCAGGAAGTAGAAGCCTTCATGCATCAGACTTTACATGCTTTTGTGTGGCTCAGGAAGTGGAACAGCACTTACCGATGATAGGATTTCAATCTACTGACAAGTTGTGAATGCCTGTGATAACGGGCAATTATTGTTATTAAGCAGACATATCCGTCTTTTATTTAAGTATTTAATTTGGACTTCTGAGTTTTGTAAAATAGTTTCTTATGCTAAAATAGTGTTTTAGCAGTATTGCATAGAAAGTAAATATGTATCATGTAGTTTTTTTTTTGTTCATGATAGGAGTATACACATGCACATCAGCAATACTTGAAACATAAATGATAATGCATTTTTGAAATGTGCAGAGTTACACTAAAAATATCAATTCACAAACATTTGATTGTGTCTCTTTCATAGACTTTTAAAGACTTGCCCTCTGAGAGAACAGTGTACTTCACTATATTCATGCCTTATGCGTGGCATTACTTTTGGTATATGTACATTTGTCCACCACTATTTTAAAGGATGAAGCACACAAAGAATAAAATTAAATAAATAAATGACATTGAGAACTCACTAGAGATTGGAAACACTTCTGTTAAACCAGACATTGAAGCATTAACTTCACAAAAACTAGGTCAAATATCCCAAGGGTTTTACACTTATGTCCTCTCATTTTTAATGCTACAATAAAAATATAAAAGACAAAGGGAGTTTTATTACTTATATGGATTGACTATCATATTTTGTACATTTTATGTGTACAAGAAACTTCTTCCTCACTTACTGTGGCCCAGGGAAGCCAAAAGGCTGGACACCTTGGAAACTGAAGACAATGAGCTATAAGCAAGATGGAGTTCACAATTCCTTCATTATTTAATGGCTCCTCTGCCTATAAAAGATGTTCCTGTGCCCCAATCAATATATAAAAATTATCTTGCATTTTGGGAGGGGTTATCTTTCAAAGCACTTGAAATGAAGAGTCAGAATGAAGACTACTCAAGGCCTATCCTAACTGCTAGCCATGCTGCACTAATACTAAATGTTTTCACTTCAAGTTTCTATTTTTTATGTTAAGGAAGTTTAAGATATAATGGTTGGTGCCATCTGGACTCTAAATTTTTCTAAGTTTCATAAATCATTTAGAATATCCCTGTGCTCTAGGAAGAACTTCACGTGCACAGATTGTACTTGGCCTCCCTAACCAAGCATAGACCATTGCCTAAAGCTTTCTGGCCTGCGTATAGTGTGCTTTTTGACGGCATTTGTGATGAATCATGTGGCAATCTTAATGCACAGGTGACAGTATTGGCCTGTATGATACAGAAAAGGTCTGTCCTGCTCAGCCTCTCAAGGTGACAACTGATGCTCTTGTGTTAAAGTAATAGTTTGAGACCACATTCCCATATGACAGTCAGCATAAGCGACTTAAATTCCAGACACTTATGTGGAAAAAAAATCTAAGCATGCTAATGATGTCATCATTGGTGACACAGGAAAAGTATAACTCCTGACCTGATAGATGTCAGATGTGCCAAGTTCCTGTCTCTCAAATATGGAAGGATTGAATTTCAAAGGACAAAGGAGGTTAAGAGTAGGAAAGGTTTCTTAAGAGCAAGCAATGAGGATCAGAAGGGGTCTGAAAGGGGTGGCCACCGAGGCTCTTTGTCAGGGGTAATTTATACATCAACACACTACATATGTACAACATGGGTCAAATTACAATCAATCTATAGGGTTACAAATATAGGGTTACAAGTATAGCCAATATCGATCCAACAGGGAAATAAGTCATATAGCAAGGATATATGGAAAAAATGAAGGCATTTTCAGGAAGAGAGGGGTGTATAGGTCTAGATGTTCTGGTCATCCATCTATGTACCTGATGCCTATTTGGACAGTATAATCTCAAATTGCTATTTATATCATAGACCTAGCTATTGGGTCTTCATCCTGAGGCTATGCTCTCTTCAGATTTGCCTCCAGCCACAATTCTGATGTCTGTATCGTTTGTGTTGTCTTTCTTGAGGACCCATTCACTCTTTGACTATATATAAATTTCTATGTTAAGTTAGCTGCCTGTAATATTAGAAATCAATATCTTGAGACATCTATGACGGACAGCAATTGAAGAAAGTAATTAATTTTCTGAGAATAGAAATCAGCAAGAACATTCTGGAGTTCTTTAAAAAAAACTTAAAATCACTTTTCAGTGTGTTTGGTGAATTCAGCAATCTGTAACCCTGAATGTAGCTAATTTCTTGTCACATAACTAATGGTTATTACTAACATTGCAGAGATATTTTTAAAAATTATAGATAAAAGGTACCTCCTTTGTTTCTTGACTTTTTAATTTTTTAACCATAAATAATATAGAAAGGAATATAATATAGAAAGGAAGTGTTCCATAATCTATGGACCATCTTCATTTACATGTTTTAAAAACGCTTGGAAATTTTGTGTTTAACAGTTTTTGACAATTATGAGTCAAGAATTTCATAAACAACTTCAATAACTATATTTTCTGGTTTTCAAATTTAGGCTTCAGAAGGTACAGATAAAGTCTCTCCTGTAAACTATGCATAGATATGTAATAGACCATGAACAGAGCAAATTTTTGATAGTATACTTAATGTTAAACAGTATCCTAATGTCAATGATGAAGAAATGGACACATAGGACAAGTACTTTAAATCTGTTTTCTCAGAAATATGAATGACATGCATCTGTACAAAGCCAAGATCATTATTTACCTGAAGGACTTCTAGTGATTGTTAATGACACAGAGTGTTTCTGAAAATCTTTGCCATGTGCTCATAAAATTTTTTCACTCATTTCTGACAACAGTTTATGATTCAAAAGAGACTTTCATTGTTGAAACCTACCTTGTACACACTGTGTTTCCTCTGATCAGGTCCAAGATTCTGACCAACCTGACCAATTTACATGGTTGTATTTCCAGGTTGAGTATGGTGTTTGCATAAAGTATTCACTTAGTATTTACCTATTAAAGCTGTGAATCACAGTGATCTTTGTTCGCAGCCTGGTCAAATCACAAAATGCTGATGTTAAAAAGACTTCACTGGGCATCTATCTGAATGTTCTTATCTTATAGAAGAGAAGCTATCTATAGAATGAATAAACACAAAGAAGCCAAAGTCACATGGTAAATTAAAATCATATATTTGGAGCAAACATATGCACTTTTTGCTCAATGTTTACTATAATAGCTCATTCATATTGTGATGTGCTTTTAAACTGATGAATAAGTACATCTTACAAGTAACTAGTTATGACAAGTAAGCTTAAAGCAAAGTATATTACAAATGTACTTATTAAAATTCTGTTATTATTTGAAACTAGACTTTTGTTCTCTATATTCTGTTGCTTCACCTCTGATAATCCACAGTACCACTGAATTGAAACTGGAGTCTACACTGAGCTACATTCCCAGCCATTTTTTATTTTGACAGAGGGTCTTGTCAAGTTGCTAAATTACCCAAGCTGGTTTCAAACTTAGGATCCTCCCTCCTTGGCCTCCCAGACTGCTGGGATTACAGGTGTGCCCCATCCCGACCGGCTTTCATACAATATTAAATTTTTATTTGATGTCTGTAGCAACTACAATACTAAGTTGAGGCCAAGTTATAATTCTGTAAATGTCAAGTCACGTCTGTCTCCATGTCTCAGCAAAATGACTGTCATTGGATATTGACAGAAAAAATGAGTTTCACAATTAATCTTTGTATCAAGAGTAGAAATAAGGACTCTCTTGCCCTTTTTGAAAATGCAGCTTGAGGAAATACACACATCTTGGATCAAAATGAAGCTTTTAGGGGAATGTGGTGTATAATTTTCTTGAGGCAAGAGCAGAGCACTAGTACATGAAGGAAAAGTTATTTAAACAGTGAATTGGGTAGAGAGACTAAAAATAATAACTGTGCTCTTACAAGCATGCTACTATAGCTATATACTGATTTTGCTTTACTTTGTTTATTTAAGTGGTCTCCCCTACCTTTTAAAGCATTTCTTGTCCTGTAGGTTAGGGTGGTTTGTTGTTTGCCAAAGATTCCTGGTGACATTTCTGTGTCAGAATCTGTCCCTGGGCAGTTCTCACATGGCAAAAGGCATCCATACCTTATGGCTAAATGTAAATAGCTATAAAAAGGTCTTCTGGTCTGTATAACAATGAAGAAATGCAGTGCACTGGAGTTTTACAATGATAACAATAAAAATAAAATCTCATGACTTTTGAGCTGAAAACTTAACAGCTTTTTGTTCATTTTATTGTCTGCATTGCACACAAGGAAAATTGGGTTAAAAAGAGAGTTTAAAAATAGTATTGTAGAGCCAGGCTTTTGCAGCAACAACTATCCTCTACTGTGTGTAGAACTTTATATATTCAACCAAACCGATGTTATGTAATGAGCACTATTAATATTAAAACAAATGTGGAGCAGAGATACTGAGAAATAATGAAAGTTCCCAAACATATAACAGGTAAGCAGAAGAGCTGAGATGTTGAGATTTTGCCCCATGCAATATTTTATTTTATTGTTCATTTGGCACTGGTCCAGATGTGATATTATCGCAAATAGTTTGTGAAGTACATCATAAATTATCTAAAATTTATTTAGTAAAATAGAAATGAGAATATTTTATAATGAACTTTTATCATGAAATGTTATAGTTTTTAAATGTGAAAGGCTTATCGATTTAAAATGCAGCTAGTTGTAATGGTGACTCAACTTCTAAATTATTTGTTACAGCCATTGCTATATACTTAAAAATCTCACAGAACTTCTCTGGTCCTTTCATTGTTACATCAAAGTGTACAATATATGTGACAGCTTAAAATTTTATTTAAATACTCTCTGAAAAAAAATTTTTTTTTTTGGTACCAGGAATTGAACTACGGACCTTGTACTTGCCAGGTAGGTGCTTGTACTGCTGAGGTATCTCCCCGGCCCTAATCTCTGAAAATTAACAAATATTAATCATGACAAATACCATATAAATGGTTTTTATAACATCAGTGAATGTGGTCTGTTTGTTATTTTTTTCTTCTTACTCCTTCTGCTTTTTTCTCCACAGTTTCCTTTAGTGTTTGCTCAACTTTTTAGGGATCCATTAAACACTAGTATTAAAGGCTAAAACTCAGCTTTGTCTTCTTAAACTCAAGATGAGCATACATTGCTTGAGAACTTTTCCCACTGACTAGGACGCTTTGAGGCTCTGACTCAGTAATACTCAAGAGGTGCCTGTCTTTTATTAGCACCTAGCAACATTTTCAAAATGTTTAGGTGGGTGTGGTGGCACACGCCTGTTATCCCAGCACTGGGAGGCTGAGGCAGCAGGATCTTTGTGAGTGTGAGACCAGCCTGGGCTACAGAGCGAACTCAAGGCCAGCCTAAACTGTGTAGGTGACCCCATCTCAAAAAGACAAAAGGCAAAAACAAAAAATCTTTAGTTGTCATTGTGTCTTATGTCCAATGGTATTTGAAATATGACTTGAGGGTTTTACCACAACCATTTTGTGGTAAACATTGGATTGTATTCTGGGGTGTAAACACAGACTGTTTTTATATAAACACTAGATAAACAACATTTTTATAAGATATAGGAATGTAAAGAAAGGACTGGTTATTGAATGTAAAGAAAGAACTGGATAGTAAATAGTAAAAGGTTTGCTACCAGCAAGATGTTTACTTGAGAGAAGACATCTAGGGTATGCTTGTATTTTATTGAAAAATTGCTTAGCAAGGATTAGCATGTTTATGCAGTTTTTGTACTTCTGTTGTATGTCATGCTGTTTGTTGGTGAGATGGATCGAGAGAATATGGCAGTTGTGTATACTCTGATGAATTCACATAGTGTTTTTGCTCCTATAGAGAAACATTTTCTCAATGCACATTGAATCCTGGAATCATTTTGCAAGTTTCTTGGTTCTATCACAGTTTAGAGCAAAACTTTCTTCATTTTTGTGTAAATTCTAATGAAAAAGATAACCTAAGATAGACCATAGAAAGTATGAGCAACATTTGTTTTTGAATATGGAAATAAGAATTCCAAAGTCCCTTGTGCTTAATGAGGTCATGGGTTCCACATTTAGAAGATTATGACTACTTAGAACTGTGAAGTAATGTGTAGTAAGAAGTGGAATAAACTAGATTTTAATGGTGATTTACATTTATTTATATAATCTTTGCACTATGCATCCTCATAGCAAGATCCTTATATACCCTTTAATGTCAGTAAGGAAGCAAGTTTTAGAGTGGAACTAGGGCAATAATTATAAATGGCATTGTTTTCAAGGAGCCTAAGAAATATTGTTGTACCATAGGTGGTAAATAACATTGCCATACTTAGGCAAATTGTATTCTATCCACAAAGTTGTTTTCAAATACAAGAAAATTAACAATGGACAGGTGTTTAATGATGGTAGATATTGGGTAAAGCCAAAAAAACCCCCTGTGACTAGTATTATAAATCAATATTTTCAAAAGTAATATTTCATTGAGGTCACACTTAATTCTAAATGAACATGTTTAGAAACTAATTTTTTATTCAGAAAAAGGGATAATATGAATGAGCAATGTTCACTGTGAAATGAAATTAAAGCAGGATGCTGACTTGTTCTCTATATATTTCTAAATTCTATGTTCTGTGTTTAAAGATGTGTAGATCAACTAAATATTTATACACACACACAGAGCACAATTTTATTTGAACCCCAGTGAAGTCATTTTGTTATCCCTAACATTTTACATTTTTATAGCAATTCTACTTTAGATAATATTGTATTAGAACCGTATACTGGTAACTAATCTTGAAAATTAATCAGTGGCAACTTCAAGGCACAATGAGGTATAGAAACATCTGAGGTTATATTCAGTAAAGTTAATTGCATAGGAAAAAGGTTATTAACTTTTAATTTAGAGTTGTTTCCTGGCATTTTCTTGCCTTCTTTAAGAATGTAATACTATTTATTTTGAA
Organism: Chinchilla lanigera; assembly: GCF_000276665.1. Taxonomy (NCBI): domain Eukaryota; kingdom Metazoa; phylum Chordata; class Mammalia; order Rodentia; family Chinchillidae; genus Chinchilla; species Chinchilla lanigera. The sequence continues at coordinate 17,797,977 of NW_004955443.1, read as the reverse complement.
AATGTTACTGTTTATTAAAATAATGTTTCATTTATCCTGGTTACCACCTACACTTCAAATTTTATTAATAAATAGTAGAATAAAGAAGGCTATTATTTCTAGCTCTACTCTTTTCTTACCTTAAATTTTGTTAATCACCATAGCTACAAAGTCATACTCTCTGAACATAAACTTAAGAGAATACCACAGGCTTTTACATTCTTCATTATCCAATGACTTATGTTTCCAGGAGAAACAACTATATGTAGATGAGCTGTGATTTAATATTTACAAATACTACTGGCAAGCCAAGAACAAGAACTCATAATAATAGCTTTTTAACTTATAATGTATTATTCTGTTTCATTAAAATCAACTATTTTAACACCCAGTCTCCAGTTATTTCATCATTGTGGTGACATAGAGCAGCATAAATAACTTGTTCTGTAACATATAGGGACACTAGAGTGAATTGAAGAGAATGCACTGCGTCTTGGTTGCTTTTCTCCTTGTCTAGACAAAATACCTGACACCTAGAGGTTAAAAGAAGAAAGGTTTATTTTAATTCACCATAGAGATTTCTGTTCATGGTCAGCTGGCTTTAAGGTAAGGTTTCTTGACAGAGAGGTATTGCAGAGGAGAAACAGTTCATGGCATGGCAAGCAGGAAGCAAGAAGTGGCAAGTAGCAACCAGCCGCAGCAGCCTGCCGTCTTTTTGTGCTTTTGTAGCCCATCCAGGCTACAAGCCTATTGATTGGTGCCACTCATGTAGGGTGTAGTTTCCATTATTCACAATCTTAATCAACATTTACACATTCTAATTTAGCCACCTTCTAAACTCCGTACCTATGACCACATGAGGCTTGGGTAGGGGGATATTTAGATGCAAGCCAAACAAGGTGTAATTATACTTGTGTTCCAGATAATTTTATATAACATGATACTTACCAGTGAAGCATCCAATGTCACAGAGTAGTGAATGTAAGATCAGCTTTCTCTTTGAATTATGTTACAGTGAGTGGAAGAGTTTGAGAACCCCTTTGGTAGTGGAAAGATACCTTCTCAACAGGGACTTGTCTATTCAAACATCCATCTCTTATACATACTTACTATGGAATATATCTTTTTGCCATGAATTACACTGCAAACTACAAGAAAACCTATGCCTAACTTCTCTCTACACTTGATTTCTCATCTGTGTAATGATGATGTTAACTGAGGCAATCTATGTTCTTAGCCTCGGAGAACCCTCTCTTTCAAAGCTACTCAACCATTTTAGCACTTTGGGAGCCTTCTTTTTATATAGATTTTTCCTTTTAAAAGTGTAGGGTCTACAATTTTCACTGAGTAATAAATTCCTGAACTTTATTGCCAAACCATATTTTCTGTTGGAGTGAATGTGTGTTCCATGAGTTTAAAATAAAGTCATCCCCGTATGCCATCATACATAACAAACTTCAAATGGCAGAAAAAGTGAAACCATTTTCCTCCACCAATGGTTACAAATGAGCATGTTATATTTATAGTGATAAACTACCAGAAGGGAATGATGCTGACCAATCTGGATAGAGAACTAACCAATTCAAGCTCCCATTGGCCAGAAGATTGCCTGGGTGCTTAATGATTGAGCAGAAACCCTAACTACCAATGAATGCATAAATAAATAAATAACCCTAATGCAATAATGGTATATTGAAAGGAATAGTTACTTCTTAAAATTTTTTCTATTTTGACCAATTTTGTATGTTTATTTCTGGTAATCTGGGAAAATGATTTGAAGACAACAATATGCAATGGAACAACCACTGGTGAATTCCTACCATCTTGTCAAGTGAAACTCTGTATTATCTCCAATGTTTTATCTAATAATTACTTCTTTATTCTTTTTAATGGTTTGAATAACCTTCTACTATTACATCTGATAATCTAAGCAACGTAGTTGAAGATAAAAATACGTAGTATAGTAACCACTATGAATTCCTATCATTTTGTTTTGAAACCCTGTATCACTTTTAATGTTCTTGCTTTGCTTTGTTTATGTTTGTGGTGTTGGTATATTACTATTCTTTTTTTACTACACTACTTAAAATAAAAAAAAAGAAGTACATGGATGACTACATTTATAGAGTAGCTTTTACTTTTGCTAAATAATCATCTTTGCTCTCAATTAGTATTAATCAGATATTCCAGTGACAATCAACTTATCTTCCTGTGCTTCCCTATTTGTCTTAGATGGCAACATGCCACCTTGTCGTTCTGGCACAGGCTTGACTATTGGATATCTTCATTCAGGGCAAGATGCTGCAGAGCAAGCCAAGTAGGAAAGCTGCCATACTACCATGAACATTGCATGTCGTAATCTGTTGAGTTTTTTAAGTAGAACATACTACATAGTGAATGACATACTCTGTTGTTTAGGGTAGTGAAACACTATGTTAGAAAAATAAAGTTTTAATAACTGTGTTTATGTGGTTCATAATTATTTAAAAATTATTTCACTAGAACATGATAATTTATGTTCCTATGCTTCAGAAATATGGGTAGTAATATATTCTATTGTTATACTATATTTTAAATCTTATTTATTACTTTTCATCTTTTAAGACATACTTTTTATCATTATCATCATCAGATACATAACCTTTTTTATGCTGCATTAAGATCAATATATAATTTAGAAATTGTCACTTATTTAGTAGGTTCTTATGCATACTGAAAGCACATTAATACGCATTGAAAGAAAGAGAAAAATAATTTTTGTCTGCATTGATTTGTATATTCTCACTTCACACTGATATTCAGTGTCTTAGGAAACTAATTCAGAAATGACAAAATGAGTCTTTATAGCAGCCATGGCATGAGACAACAACCCTAATGAAGGCTGAATCAGAAGTTCTTTGAAACTGAATGCTTGAAATGCTTTACAGTTTAAAGATATAGAAACTGCAATTGATACTACAATTTTCAAACATGTTAGATTTTACAGATTTTTCACAATTGGAGCAGTTTGAGCAAATGGCCAATTCAGAGACTTAAAGTATTGAATTTCTATTATGGGCAATGGAGCCAAACCATGTGAACAGTGTATCTCTGTACTTTTCCAGGGGCCATTTACTGGGTCATCTAGACCCATGGTTTTCAAAAGCCAGCCCTCAAGCTGATGGCACCAGGATCATCTTGTTTATTTATTAAAGACATGAATTCCTGGACCGAACTCAAAATTGACTGGCTTGAAATCATCAAGAGTGGCTTCTAGATATTAATATTTTTATGAAGCTCTCACTGTAATGCTGTTGCAGATGCACTGGAGCATGTTTTTCCACAAAATTCCACGTGATGCATTTAAGCCTTGTTTCAATGTTTAATAAGAGAAAAGGGGAGAGGTAGCAAGAGGCAAAATTGCTTCTTAATAGATACACAATGAATAGACACAATGCCCACAGCTCCCTACCAAATGCACTTTTCTCAGAGCTTCTCACCATTTATCTCTGCACCATTACTCTTTCTAGCCATCATTTGTTACCTCTTAGTGAAATCATTCTGTGATTTCAGAGGACAAAGATGCCCCACACCTGAATAACAGTATTAAAAGTTTTTAGCTCTTTTTCTATTTGTTGGATGCAGTGGCATTTCTCAGCCCTCTTCACTACTCTTTGTTTGACAAAATGGCACAATAAAGAAGACTGATATCAAAGTTCCTTAGATAATTGTGCAAAAAGAAGCTTCAGGAGCTATATATTAGCCCAACCGTATTTGTCAACAGTTGAGTTAAGTGATCCACAAGAAGTCATTTAAAAGAAATGGCTCTACATTTATTTTAACACGTGTTGATAATAGCATTAAGCACAGACTTAGCTTAGCTTGATTAATAGACTTTAAATCTTTCATATTACATGATTATCAATCACAACAAAGACAATTTGGAAAAGGAATAAGACTAAAGGATTAAAGTTATGCTGACCCTCAAAATATGCATAACTTGAGTTAGAGAATAGAATCATTTAACACGAAAAGCAAATATAACTGAAAATCTTCCATTCTGCTCTATTAATTCCCCTTAAATTATAAATCCATTTTATTACTGTAGATTCTGTGTACAATATTTGACATTTTCTTTCTTGTATATTTTAGCTTTATAGACTAGTAACCTGTATAAGGCATCATGAAATTAAAACCAATTTATTGCACTAGCCAACAAATAAAAATTTTCCATTTTCTTAACATCTTGGAATATTATCAGTTAGAAAAAAACCAATCTTTAATATCCTTTGGTGTATTTTTATTTTTGTCTGTTAAATCTGTGGATTGAAATTAGACATCAAAGGATATTTACAGTTTCAGTGCTATAGTTGTGGCTGAAAGTGCACATGTGACAAAGAATAAAATGAGAAAGTCTGAAGAAACTATTCGTTTCTTTTTTCTTTTTTTCTGGTACTGGGAATCAAACTCACTACTTTGCGCTTGCCAGGCAAGCGCTGTGCCACTGAGCTAAATCCCCAGCCCCTTGAAGAAATGATTCAATTACTACCTTTGCGCCTCAATGTATTGTTTGTTTTGACATAATCTATAAGCATATTACTCTTTCAAAGTGCAAGCATAAATTTGACCACTATCAGGAAACATATGCTAGAAAACATAATATAATAATGACCTTGTAATAATTTATGTAGACCATAGTACTATTATTTGAATAATTCAACCCATAGTTTAGATCCTCTGTGAGTCAGGCACTCTGTTAATTCCTGGGCCTATAAAATGCTAGTAAGAGTGATCACCAGTTTAAAGAAACCTCACAGCATAATCCTGCTTCACTGTTTACAGTCAGTATTTACAAAATGTAAAAGATCACATGATCAAGTTTTCCCGTGATACTTGAGGAATTATTGTACAGGAACACTAAAATTGGAAGTCGATATATTTAAAAGTTATGATTCATGTTTTAAAAAGTGTTTAGAAATTCTCCTTTCACCCTATCTTTAAAAGTGTGTTTGTAATAACCTGGCAGCTTGGAAATGTGTTGAGACTTCTCTGACTATGCAAGCTGTGATAAGAAAAGTAAAGTGCCCAGAGAAAGAAGGCTCTGGGGTTCTAGGTCATGTAACATTTCCTGGACTTGGACTAATCCTTTATTAAAAGAGGATGCAAAACTGTGTATAATAATACCAAAGACCTTCTGTCCAATTTAAGAAGAAGCTGTCCCCTGATTAGTGCAGGATTTTGAAATGGAAAGCCATTAAAAATGTGTTGCTATCATGATTGTCACCCCACAAATTAAGTGATCAAGATTAAGTCAGTCTCTGACACCAGTATATCTCAGTAAGATTAGTGCGAACAGAGCAGCCAGTTTTCTTGCCTGAACATAGTCACTTGAATTTAAACCTGATCTAAGACACAGGCTAGCAGAACCATAGTTCCACTAAGAATTAGCTTTATGATCTTGAATACATATACTCTCTAGTTCTCTATTCTTTCAAGATAAAATAAAAGAATTTGAAAATATTAATCTAGAGCCTTTATCAATTATGATGCTGGGTTTAAGTTTTTCTATAGGATTTCTAAATATGATTGTTCCTAATTACAGCCCAGGGTGTACCTCCAGGCCACCATCATTTCTTCTATGGTTGCTTATAGGAGCCCCTCTCTACCTGGATTCCTTGCTTCTGTGTTCACCTCTCTTTAACCCACACTCTACAGCTAACTCAAGACAAAATTTGAAAATGAAAATTGCTTCACGCTGTTTTATCACTTATATCTGCCTGTATAGTTGGTATAAAATTCAGATGTCTTACTATGACCGTGGGTGTTCTGCTCAACCTAACTCAGAACTTTCAATCATATCTTACCTCGTTACTCTCTCCTGGCTACCCTGGCCCAGTTACACTAATATTCTTTCGCCGACCCAAATAGTCCCAGTTTTTTGACAAGTCAAACTCTTGAATAATCCACTTCTTGAATAAGATGCCCCCTTTGTGACTCAGGGTTTGTTCCACTCTTACAAACGGCAAGTTTCATCCTAAATACCACTTTCCTAAGCAGAATTCTCTACCACCTTCGTAAATAACAACTTTTTGTTGTTGTTGGCTGTTCCAATTTGTCATACTTCTTCCAGTGCTTTCCTCTTAGTTTTTTATGCAATATATTTACTGACTTTTTAAAAATCATTTATTGTTTTTGTTCAATTATTTTATTTCTCACAATCTAGCAATCCTAGATGTAGATTGATTAGACTGTTTAAGTTAGAGGAGGGACAGTTTAGTAAGATACTACTTCTGCCTCTCTAACATCTAGAATGATCATTGGTGACATAGATATTGAACAATATGTTAACTAGATCAATACAAATAAAAAGATAGACAAATTAATAGATAAATAACAGAATAATGGATGAATAGGAGCATGTACATACGTTCTTTTGCAATCTGGTAATATCCAGAAGTACCATTTCATTTATTTCTGCTAGGCTTTTTCCTTCAACAGAAGGAAGACTTTCTAAGATTTAATGGTACTAGAGGCTGGAAGGGAGTTACAGCTGCACTGCATTTTCCGCAGAATGGATGTCAATGTATCCTAACTGCCTATTACTTGAATGAGGATTTTCCAATAACTCCCAACATCATGGAAAAAAAAAATCTACTGGTGACCTTATAGGTGATTTAGATTCATCAAACATATCAAAATGACTTCAAAAGTTTGGGGGTTGATTTAACACTAAGTACGTTTTTCCTGCTATTGTCAGCTTTCATTTAAAAATCTGCTTGGGGTCAGAAATTTTATTGTGTCCTTTCTTCCTGGTTGAATAGACACAGTTTGGACTCTATGTGCATTATTGCCACTGGCCCTCCTTGGCTGACCTGTCACGTATAACTGCCCTCTTTGTTCACAGCTTTACTGGTAGAGTTAAATCTTTACCAGATTCTGTTGGTGAGGGACAAGTTCCAAAATATGATTGACTTTATGTGACTGTTGCTTGTATAGAAAACATTATTTGTGTTCCTAAAAAATGTCCTGTTGGATGGTAAGGGCCACTAGCTCTACTGAGCCTCAGTAAAATTCTATATTCTAAAATTTTATTCAGGTCTCTAGAGAAGAAATTTCCACTGCATGAAAAATATTTTGTTATATTATTACCTATGCTGCAATGGTGACTATCGTTAGAATTTAAATTCTACATGGGAGAAATGTGTTTCTGGTGTTTGATAAGAAGTATGGTGCAATCATTGGTTATACATGTTTTAATCGCATTTTATACATGGCAAACCTGAGGGTCACAAGTTTAGTAATACGCTGAAGCACAGGTTCTGCAAGCTGTGATGACTGGTCTTGGATCTGACTCAGTCAGAAACTTGAGTTTCTTTCATTAAGTCACATAATGACGAACCCTCAGAGAACATTGTGTTTGGAAATATTTGTGGAATGTGCAATTAAAACTCACTGCTTACTAGACATCTAATAGCCTGAAGAACTGTCCTGAGTAGTATCTTCACTGGTAATTTTATGTAAAGATGTTACAGCTGTGTTCCTATATTGAAAATATTTTTCTTAAGTACTTACTTGCTTCTCAGATGTATTAGACATACTAGTTGTTGGAAATATAGAACCAAATAAAATGTTGTTCTCTCTTCATGGCCATTCCAATCTTGGTTTACATCTTTCCTTTGTAAGTCTCAATGTTTATAAAGAACATTATTAATGTAGCTAAAATAAACATTTTAATGATTTTGAGTATTTAGCACCTGTACAATTAATGAAATTTTGCTAAAATTTGTACAAGTTTATGGAAATAAAATAAAAAAATTTTATTGTGGTTCTAGCTGGACTTAGAAATAAAAAAATAAATTTTATTGTGGTTCTAGCTGGACTTAGAAATTTCTATTAAACTACCTGCAATGCGAAGACATGTACAAGACTGCTAGGGAGATCAAGTAGACCAAGTACACAGTGAGTCATCCCTTGCTCTGGAAGGTGAACTCTCCTTCAGTAGAGCAAAAATGTTTGGCAGTTTTCCAGTTACTTAGGGATTCAGTAATAAATATATGGCTCCACTTACCTTAGAGTTACTTATTATAATATTTAAAGTACAATGATAATGTGTCCTCAATATATCATGTCCATCTTGGATAGTATTATTTTTAAGAATAAGTTTCACGTATGTTTTCTATTAAATCTACTCTTGTAATAGAAGCATTTGTTGTCACCTCTCCCATAAATATTGGCTTGGGATACTGTCATGCTATGACTAACATTGCATGGTGGAAAAAAGAAAAACCTTATATACTGCAAATTGCTACACATAATAACCAAAGATCATTCTGAATAACACTTCAATATTTATCTGATATCTGGCACATGTTAGACACCCAGTCCATGTAAGACCTCTTTGTCCTCATCCCCTCTCAGAGTAAATACTTTTGCTTGTTTCACATTTCCACTGTATCACTTTTTAGCTGTGTGATCTTGATACACAGCATCTCTTTGGTTTTTGTAGAGTTTTTTCCTCTTTAGTAATGTCAGAGGGTTGTTCTGGAACTGAAGGAAATCATAGTTTTAAAGGTTTCATAAAGTCTGACATATGATGTGAACAGATGCCCTTGTTGTGTCTTGCATAGGGAAGAAAGCATGATGTGTAAAGAACACAAGTGGAGGATGTGTGTTGTCTACCACTTGAAACCAGCAACCAGTTAACAAGCAGTTAGGCTTTAATTCCTGTGTTCTGGGCACTGCCTGCTTTTCTAGGTTATTCTATGACACATTTTGTATCTTACTGTATCTAGTATTATTTCTGTATTTTCTATTATTTTGTGTCTACTTGAGTGGCAGTCACACTGTTCTTAGTTTAGTTCCTCTAAGATATAGAGTTATTTCCTGCCTCAGTGCTTTTATATGTATTTATTTCTTACTATTTAATTAGTACATGGTTTTAGTACATAATGTTTACATTTCTTTTTTTTTTTTTTTTTTTTTTTTCAGTACCAGGAATTGAACTCATGACCTTGCACTTGCCAGGCAGGCGCTTTGCCGCTGAGCTAAATCCCCAGTCCCAATAATGTCTACATTTCTTTTGGGGAACCGGTACATGTACATAATACCTCTTAATTCCCCATTTTAAAATCCTGTTTCCCTTTTCTCCCTCCCTCTTCTCTATGTCTGGATCCCCTTGTTTCTTTTTGTTTGTATGTTTGCGGAACATAATGCCTACATTCTTGTGTGGCATGGGTTCATGTACATAACACATCTTAATGCCGTGTTTCACCTCCTTTGTCCCCTTTACTCTACCTTCCTTTCATCTCTTGATCCTTTTCCCTTTTTAGAAAAATGTACCTCTACCTCCTACCATCTATCTTTTATTTTTCTCCCTACCTGGACCTTGGGTTGCAAGTGCTGGAAAGGCTGTGGGGAAAAGGAACCCTTCTACCCTGTTGGTGGGAATGCAAACTAGTACAAGCACTTTGGAAATTTGTATGGACATTTCTCAAACAGTTGAAACTAGATATTGCATTTGACCCAGGTTTTCTCTTCTATACATCTTCCCAAAAGAGTAGAAGACATCCTATTACATGATATATGCAGACGCATGATCACAGCAGCACAACTAACAATAGATTAGTCTTGGAAGCAGCCTATATGTCCATCAAGAGAGGAGTGAATAAAGAAAATGTGATTTTTGTGCACAATGGAGTCCTACTTTTGCATTAAAGAAAGATAAATTTCAGTCATTTGTAGGATAATAGATGCAACTTGAGAACATAATGCTAAGTGAAATAAATCAGACACACACTTTTAAATATTGCATGCATTTTTCATTGACTTGGAAGTTGTTTCCTTGCTATTATGCCCTTTGGCTGTTAGCTTTTATGTCATTTCAGTAGAGAAGCATTCACTGATCATTCAATTCAAACGATTCTCCCAGGGCTATCCACTCACCTCAACTTACATTCCCAAGTTTTTAATTGAGAAACATCTAAATTTTGAAAATAAGAAGAGAAAAAGTTTAACTGTAAGCAAGATAACAACTGGCACATATTGAATGCTTTATCTGATAAACACTGGGACACACTTCCATGTACTGTCTTCTTGATGCTCCCAGCGTTCTACAGAAGCAGCTGTGATTATCTACCTTTTATAGCTGGGAAACAGAAGGCTTGCAAATGATTAGCAACTGCCCAGGGTCCCACAGATAGTTCAAGGGAGGTCAAGAAACCGAGTCAGTGTGTTTCACTTCTGCACCTGAGACAAATTCGTCTTCCTGCAATACCCAGAGATTTCCTGCATTTCCCAATATTTAAAATTAGACCAGGTCATGTGACAAAGTTCTGCCAAGTTAGAGTATGAGTAAGATGAATAGCATCACTTCCAGCTGGGAGCACGGGCTAGTAGGGAAGAGTTCCAGCTGAGCTGTGTGAGGTTTCCATGAGTAAGAAATCAGATTTCGTGTGCCAGTCAGTGCAGAGCTCACCGCTCGCCTGCTGCCGCGGAGGGTAGTTATTCATGCTGACTTTTATAACTGCTGAAGTCATGCTTTATGCAAAGTTATTCAGATTGACTGGCCTCTCTAGGGAACGTGAAGATCAGGATTGGTCTGTAGCTCACTGGAGATGCTTCAGCTGTGGAAATAGGTGTGATGCTGTATTATATTATCAGAGATCAGAAAATATTTGTTTTTGTAAGCAAGCATATTTTCTTTAGGTAAAATGATCTGCTTTATATAACTCCAGGTTTGGCAACAGGGCTTTAAAACCTTGTAATTTTATTTTGTTCTATATTTTAAGAATTGGGAGAAATTTTTTCCAAATTGTATTTTAATAATGTATAGAAAAATGTTGAAAGGAAGACAGAATCTTTTGGTGCAAGTATTTATCTTCTACTCTTGGTCAATGCCAGGGTATCTATGATGGGCCATCCCTCCTTTGACAATGAGGGGGAAATTGTCTCAAGAGGAAAGAAGATTCTATGTGGACTTTTGCCTATTTGCCAAGGAACATCTCTTCCTTAAGACCCTCAATCACGTTTTTCTGCAACTTGAAGAGGGGCAAGGAAATGAGGAACATAAATTCACGCTTAGATTTTGATTGTCAGAAACAGGTCTAATAAAATAAGAAGGAAATCTAATTTATCAACAATTAATACTGTACCTCATATCAGTACAGCCTACTTCTTTTAATTTTATGATTCTTCTAGAGTGTTGCAATCTCATTTTTTTAACCTCGAAATCCTGAAAGTTTGACTCATTTTCTAAGGAGAGTGGAGACAATTAGTGACACATATATGAATCAAGCACAAATACATGATAAATGTCTAGAACCTGTTTCCTACACACTGACCCCTCATTGTCATGTAACTATTAAGTAGAAATCACAGAAATCACTGTGACCATTTTGCTTGTGCTACCCTCAGTAAATGCCCTTTCTTTTCTTTTTCCTACCACTAAGAGTGTGAGGATTTAATTGAGTGAATATAGTCTAAGAGATAGACAACCAATGATGGTCTCTCTTCCTCTTGCTCCCTTTCTATTTTTAAAAAGAACTGTAATTCTTTTCTATTTTGATTTTCCAGTAACAGCAAGCCTGATTTCTTCTCTATTGTGGGTATTTAGGCCTCTTCCTTTCTTTTTATAGAGCAGATAGAACATACTCTTCTTATTCAACTTGCTTCCATTGATGTTCTTTCATTTTCTCTCCACAACTACCTATAACTAAATAATTTGATAATTCTGTTTTAGAGAGGAGGGGAAAAAATCTAAAGTGGCAAAATGACTTGCTCCAGGTCATAAAAGGAATGTCTAACCCATGGCAAGAGTCTGGATATTAAGATTTCAGTTCTTTTGAATTCTGCAAAGCTAAGTATATTAAGAACGTGCTTGCCCACATCATCCACTTAAAACACACCCAACAGCTGTCTGCACATGAGTATACAAATATACAAGTAGAGTCTTGGAAGGCACATGTGCGACTTGCATTGCTCTTTTATCCTTTCTCATCCACCCAAGACTTCTAAGTGGAACATAATGCCCTGTTAGCCTGGGTCTTAGAGAAAGTGTTCCTGAAAAAGAAGCCAAATCAAAATTAAGTACACCCTTTTTGAAGCATATCTGTACAGCGAAAAGCCACATGTGTATTATGCAACAATACTTGGTGAGATAGTTTTCTATTTATTTTTTAAAATTTTTATTAGTGCATGTTAATTAGTAATCATTTATTTTTGGCATACTCCTACATGTATACAAAATACTTTAGTTACTTTCACCCTTCTATTACTTTTTTCACCCTGTCTTACCCCACCCACTGATTCCCTTTCTGCTCTTTAAAACAGAGCAGCTAAAAAGATTAGCTTTTTAAAAGAGGTTTATGATCAGACATTCATTTCCATACTCAGAGACACACATTCACACATGTGTTCTTGTCCTGGAAAGTCCAAGGATGGATGAATAAACTTTCAGTAATGAAGAGAAGGTGATGCAATGTGAGGCCAGGAATGACAGATTCAAGAGCTTCAGTATGATCTAGAAAGAAAATAGACTTAGGAGCCTCTGTATCTCAAGATTATTTCTTTCATAAACGAGAAAAATTCTAAGTCAACCGATCTGGTTTAGCAAATTATAGAACACAAGAAATAACAACTCAGAAAGGCCTCTAGTTCACAAGAGTTCTTGAATACATGCTCAAAGATGTCAATGAAATTCATTTTACAGCTGTTTCTTCTCATTTCACCTAATCTTCCGAAATAGTAATGATCGCTTTAAGTTTTCAAGTTGTTATTCCTGGAATGCAGCATTTTTGAGTCTCACAAATGTGAATCACTAATTCCAGGGACAAAATAAGACTTTAAACCACAGAATTCCCCACAAAAGTCCTATTATTCAATTTAATTAACTAGAACCAAGTTACATTTTCACAACTCTGAACTTTAAATAGTGTCCAGAGAGTGAAATTCTAATTGGTTTAATTCTGCAACCTCACATGTGGTTAATGTTGTTCAATTCACTTGGACAGAAAACTGGAGGTGTCCACCACACCTCTAGTTAGTCTCATTGCTGTTGTTCTTATCACTTAAAGTAATGCAAGGAGAAAATAATTCATCAACATTTATGACTCTTTGAGTAAATTGTGGCTCTAAGAGGAAAGATGGATAAATTTAGATTACTTTGGATTTGTACAGGGTCAAGAATTTTTCAGTTTGAACAAGATCTAGAGAACTCCACAAAGACTTTGATGTAATTGAAGACCACATGATAGACTTTTCATGGTCTCCAAACCATTGCTTTCACCATTTTTCCCACTTGTAAAGACAAAATATCCATGCGATCCCAGAGACTTCCAAGCTAAAATATGACTGTTTTTGGAATGATTTAATGTGAGTACAGTGAGTTAGCTTAACCATAGGGAACTCATAGAACATGTCCTGTGAGTGCTGCGGAGCTACAGGACCAAGAAAAACAGGAGTGAATCACAGAGAATAAACTGTAAAAAAATTATTTATCAAAAATAAGGTCAGATTTATACGTTATTCATCAAATATTGTATATGCGAAAAATAAAAACAGTTAGTATTTATAGTATCCCCGAAGTAAGTGACTCCTTATAATATGCTCGATTCAGAACTGAATGTTCTTCCACCCCAGTAAATCCTCCTAATAACAACTATATTACCATCTTCATATGTTAGAGTCAACTAGTCAAACAGTGGATTGAGTGATAACAAACAAGATTGAAACCCTATTGTGTCTATTATACATTTTGTGTGACACAGAGTTATCACCACAGAATAAAGCAGTAAACTATGTGAAGTGACTTTTTATCTGTTGATGTGACCAAATGTTATGTTTTCATCTCAGTTCTGAATAAAGAGAGGATCTGAATTTCAGCGATGGGGAAGAGGGTGTGCTATCTTAATCATCAACTTCATTGCTTAGGATTAATTTTTCCAACTTCCCTGAATTTTCATTAAAGAATTATTCATATGGGTTTATATGTGTGTGTGTGTGTTATGTTATACATGCATTACTGCAAAATATTTATTCATTCAGTAAGGACACATTTAAAATGAGTTAGTCACATTATTAAAATTCCATTTTTATTGTTGTCTATTTTCTATAATAATACCTAGATTCTTAGAGTGGACTTAAAGAAACTAAATTTTTTGGTAAAATTTAAATTTTCATGAGTTTATAAGCTGCTCAAATGACTAAAGAACTAAAAAGTGCTTTACAAAAATTTGTTAGACCAAATTATTTTGTTACTAAAATCCAAATAACAAATATTTCTGTTTTTTGTTCAAAATGATCTTGAGCTACTGAAGGATTATGGTGTAACTGCAGTATAGATGTACTTCAGTGCAAAAAACTATATAAAAATAACCTTATTGAGATACAATTCACATTGTATACTCAACCCATTTAAAGTATATAACTATTAGTTTTTAGTTTGTTCAGAGCTGTATAATCATGACCATAATCAATTTTAGAATATCTCTTGATAAAGAAGCTATATACTTTCGTACATAATGACTCCCTGTTCTTACTGCCTATCCTCTCTTCCTATCCCCTTAGCCCCCTCTGTACTTTCTTTCCCTGTGTATTTGCCTGGTCTAGACTTTTAAATTTATTCCTGTTAACCATACTCACATATTTTTTGACCAACGCTCCTAACTTCTCTATCCCCCAATCACTCAGCCCCTGGCAGTCATCAGTCTACTGTAAATTCTGAGTGATAATTTTTAGATTCCAAATATGAAAGACACCATGTAGTAGAAAAATAATCTTAAAGTAATCTTTTTCTATATTTGTATATTTCAAAAAAATAAAATTCACTATCATACTTCAGCATACTTATTGCTTTATTATCCCTCAGAAAAAAATAGTTATTCTATAGGAATATATGAAATTCTAGTAGTAGATATACTGTTATCGATCATTTCTGTTATTGTAAATTATTTCATTTGTTTAGTTCTTATTTTATGTAACACTGATTAATACCAGAAGGATCAATACGTGTCTGCAGCATTCAATTTTTGCTGTAAAGATAATTCTTAATATCTTTTCTCATCCTTTTTCTCTCTCTTACTTCTATCAGAATTCTTTGTGATCCTGACTTTTCTCCTGGCTTCAAGTTCAATCATTTTGTTTTGGTAATCCCAGCATTTTATACATTACTTCCAGAGGAAGATCTCTGTACTAATGCACAACAGGCTTCTTAAACTAATTCTGATGGACAGACTTAGTACAGTTTATTTTTTGCACAAGCCCAGTTCTTGTTTCACCCATGAAATTGCTTTGCTATGCATTTTATTAGGCTCGAAGTCTTAATACTCTCTCCTGCTGAGAAATGAAGAGGATAGAGGTCCCTGGATAAACTTATCTGCTGGAAGGGAGCATAGAAATGTAATCTCCTAACTGGCTTCTTATCATTTAGCTGTGCTCGGCACAAATGCATCTGAAGACATTTATCTGACTCTAAAGCTGAGATCTCTATGAAAGCAGGTTAGTTCTCCTAGACTCAAATAACTGGGTTTATATCCTTAACCTAAGGGTGACTTCTGGGTATTAAACCAGGCCTGCCGGTTAAAAGAGAAGTGGCCTTAAAATAATTTTGATTTACTGTGAATGGCAAAAGGGCAAAGAGTACAGGGAGAGCGAAATGGCTGAACAACACTTCCTGCTGTAAAAGAGCCATACCTTGAACTTGCTGATTGAGAAGAAGTAACATGACGTCTTGAAAATGAACCATGCTGATGGACGTTTTCTGGGAAATGGAGCTCGCTGTACTTACTCTCCTTTCCTGTTTGATGTCGGCATCTTAGCATTCAGCGTGAACTCTACTCAGTTAACTGTTGAAATAAGTTGTCTTTAGTTGATAATGCATACTTCCCTAACGTGCTATTATTGAAGATAACAGGCTCCAAATGTGTGACCGCATGGTATACAATTCATTTTCTTCCTCTGTAAGGATTGGAGTCTCTTGTCATTAGAGCTGAATTGTGTGTCAACACTGAGCTGATTTAGAACATCCAGAATCCAGACCAAAGGTGAGCAAGTCGCATTGAAAGAGCACAACAACAGATTAACTGAGCAGTGGTTTCCCATCTGCAGAGAGCTTTCAGGTCTCTCTCTTTAGACTATCTCCTCACTGTCTAAAGTAGACAGCATTGTACATCTTTATTTTTTCTTTCTTTCTTTCTTTCTTTCTTTCTTTCTTTCTTTCTTTCTTTCTTTCTTTTTTTTTTTTTTTTCCGGTACTGGGAATCAAACTCACGACCTCACGCTTGCCAGGCAGGCGCTGTGCTGCTGAGCTAAATCTTTAGCCCATAACATGTACATCTTATTCTCATTTTAGTAACAAGTAAATTGAGACAGGGGGCGATCATTTTGTCCAAGTCATAAAAGGAACAATTGAGAGCATTGTTGAGAGTGCTCAGACCCTTAGTCCATATTTCCAAATCTCATTTTTCCATGATCTAAAAGTAAACTATAATTATGTGCATATCGCTTGTCTACTTTGGTCATCAGAAAAGGAGAACTGCAAAGACCCATGATAGCTCACTCCTAAAAGCAGCACAGGCAGACTTGGTTGCTACATCTTTGCTTTTGCTTTGAAACTCATAATAGAAAAGAAACAATGCAGACATGATTTCTTTTCCTCCAGATTTCCTTTCCTATTATGCTTCCTTTAGTATAGTACTTTGTAAGTAAAGTATTTTTTACTTTTTATGTAAAATTCCTGGGTTCAGCACGGGCCCTGCAGGAATGAGTTCCAGACTCCATTCCTCCCATCCCCTTTGCACTTTCCCAGCCTTTCATAAAAACTATTCTACTTCATATGAACTATGTTTTTTAGCATCCACATATATGAAAGAGCAAAAAGAACGTGTCCTTCTATGTGCGGATTATTTCACTTAACATGATATCCTCCCATTGCATTAATTTTGCTGCAAATGACAGGGTTTAATTTTTATGCCTAAATAACATTCCATATCCTTTTTTCCCCCTTATTTATTTGTTGATGGACACCTCAGGTGATTGTATTTTTGAATAGTGTTGCAAAAAACATAACTGTGAGGTATTTATAATTTGTTGATTTTATTTTCTTTGGGGTACATCAGGAAGTAGGATTGCAAGGTCATCAGTAAATCTGTGTTTAGCTTTTGGAGCAACCTCCATACTGTGTTCCATAATAGTTGTGCTAATCTACATTTTCACTAACTGTGTATTCAATTTCTGTTTTTTCCACAGCTTAATCCAAATTTGTTATTTATGTTTATTAGATAATAGCCACTGAGGAGTGAGATGATGTATCATTATAAGTTCTGATTTGCATTTTATTTTTTCCATGGCTAATGGTACATTTCTAACTTCTTTAAGATCACATTTCAGGGTATACCTTTAAGAAACAAGCCAGGCATGGTGGCCTGAAATTATACTTCTAATTTCAGCTACTTGGGAAACTGAGGCAGGAAGAGAGAAAGTGGAAGCCTAGCTTGGGTGACTTATAAAAGTAAGCTTTTGTGAAAATATAAAAAAGCTTGGGATGTAAGTTAATGCAAATTGCCCTAGGTTTGATCTCCAGTACTGAAAAAAGAAAGTATTTTGAAAAACTTCTTTTATGTGCTTTGACATTTTCCTTTAACTCCTAAATAGTACATTAGTAATTATTAGAATAAATCAGATTTAGTGTGTTCTTGCAAGCATAAACTCAAGGTCCACTGCTTTAGGCGCACAAAGTTATATAAATAAATATGTACCTTCCTCCCTTTCAACTTCCCTTCTTTTTTTAAATTTTTATTTTAAAGAGAATAGAAAACACAAAAGAACAAAAACAAAACAACAAAGACCAACAAAAATGATACAGAATTTCAAAACAAGATGATAGGAAATCAACAATGATTGTTATATTACATACTGTTGTCTTCAACATAGTTGAAGATGTAGGTATGCAAGATAGATCAAACAATTAAGCATTAACTATTCCTTTTAATAAACCAATATCAGCCTCCTTTCTTACTTTCCTTCCTTCCACAAGTACTCATAGGTACTTATTATTAACAAAGCTACTATACAGTGCATCACAATCATTATTTGCCTATTTGAGATTATTCACTACATCAGCTAATGCATTCCTTCCTGTTTCAGGTTAATAGATTATTTGCGGAGGGCCACTTGGACAGCTCTCCTTGAAAGAAGAGCATTTGGCCCTACTCCCGAGTGTTAATATGTACAGAGCTGGCTAGGATATTTCTTTATCCCCTCAGTTGGCTTTATGCAGTGCAAATGCATCTCACTGCAGTGCTAATGTGTAGTCTTTAAAGTAATGTCACAGGTCAGTGATGCCCTGCCTATAGCTCCCAAATAGTATGTGTGAGCTAGGCCAAGTGACCCCACTCTGTTGGCTGAGAGTGCACTTTGAGAAGGAAGCATGACATCTCAGGACACGATGATTACACATCAGAATTGAGCACTGACCCCAAAACAATAGATATTGCCACAGTCTGTGATATGCAGGTTACTCTTTCTGCATAACTCTCTCTGCATATTGCAGCAGTGATTTCAAGCCTCCTAACTAGCTCTGTTCACAGGACTCACCTATTTCCTGCCTTTCTCATGGTCGCTCATCCCCAGAGCCACTTCCCTCTTCATGAATTAGTAAAATCTGGGTTCAGCCCCGGTTGAGGTCTGCTCTCTGGTTAGCAGTCCATCTAGCTGGGTTTAGGATCCCCTTGGCTCGCCACAACTGCAAATATGCCTCAGTGTCTTTATTCTCACCATGGACTGCCCCGGAAGTGGTAAACTGAAATTAATTTATGGGAATTCCAGTAACTTTCCCCTGTGATTACAAATGTGAACTTCTCAGGAATTACTGAAAAAAAATGATTTTCCAGCGATGCTGTCATGCCTTTAGTCAGTTAGTTACGAGTGATAACAATAACCACTTTTCTTATATCTTTTCAGACTTGCCTTCTATAAAGACTGTGTGTATTTGGTCTAATGCTGAATTTCAGTTAGACTGTGATGATCAAAATAACATCACATGGTGGAGAAATTATGGTGATGACAAAAGATAGAATGGTTACTGTGAATCTGTAGTCTCATTCTAACTGTTTTCAATGTCAATTTAGTGAGATTATAGGTTCTCATTTGCAGAATAGATGCTCCTGGAGTTGGAAAGATGCTTGTGAAGAGAATACTCAGATCCACAAAGTAAGAGTTTGCTTTCTTCAGTTTTCTTTTTTTTTCATTATACAGAAAATAGTACAAAAAAAAAAAAAACAATAGCAAAAAACAAACAAAATAAAGCAAGGACATTAAAAATGATACGGGGTTTCAAACTGAATGATAGGGATTAACAGTGGTTGTTACATTACATATTGTTATCGTCAATGAAGTTGCTCACATTACCAAATGTAACAATAGAAGATTGATCAAATCATTAAAGAGAATAAGAAAATAATAATTTAAAAGAACATTAGAGACAGTACATAGTTTTACTGGACAGGATGGTAGAAATTCACCAATGGTTGTTATACTGCAAATTATCCTCACATAAATTGCTCAGATTACCAGATATAAGCATGCAGAACTGGCCAAAATATTTTAAAAAACCTTTCATTCATTAACTGCTCCTCTCAATAAACCATCAGACACCAGCAGTACAGTTGTCACTGATCCACATATATATATATGTATATCAATAATATATAGTATATCAATATATATAATATATTAAATACATATGTATAAATCCTTAGTACTTTAAGAGTTTGCTTTCTGAACAATGCTTTGCTGTAAAATTTTTGGAAAGTGTGGAACTCACACCTATAACTAATATTTCATGTAAACCTATATTATCAGTGTCACAATACTTCGTGGGAGAAAGCAAATTATATTTATCAGTTATCACTTCATTTAATGATCACAATAAACCAGGAATCAGCTCTGTTATGCTTATAATTGTTGTGCAGTCATCATAACTTTGGGAATTCTCTCACTCTTCAGGAAACAACATAGTTTAACTTTGGAGATCCTTCTGAGACACTCTGTGGTAGATTTCACCATTGTTCGCTAACTCTTCCTCACATTAAAAAAAGCAATTATTTACTTTCTTATAAGACTTCATTATACTTTTTCATGTTATAAGCTGAGTTCCTTTTCCTGCCCCTTTGCTGCTTATTCACTTTGGACCCAGTGCTAGCATCAGTAATTCCAGTAGTAACTTGAAGTGTATTTGAGGGCCTTGCCTTAGCCTTTTAACAGTCTGGCATCCAAGAGAAGAGCACACTCCACATTGATACCTGTCCCACAGTGGAAAGACTCTTGAATAGACCTAATCTGAATAACTGTATCACTGGAAGCAAAGCCTATTTGAGGCCAGCTGAGCCCAGAAGAACTGCATTCACATTTACAGATTTTTGAATGTGTGTGTGTTGTGGGGGGGCATGTGTGACTATTTGGTCTTTGAAGCAACAAAGGAACTATGGTTATTCGTTAATCTACATTACCATAGCAAATATAGTTAATAAATGCTGAAGAGTTTCCTCCCATGTGCTATTGTAAAAGTTGTTTGATTTTCCTTTCCTGGGTTTTCTCATGTCATTTTAAATAAAAGGCCCTCTACACACCATTTCTTTGTTAACAAAGAAAAACTGTCCATCTTTTATATATATCTACATCAGATTCTCCAACAGGTTTTCCATCCACTGATGCACTAGTGGGTATGAGGAAACTATATGACTATTTGTATAAATAGATAAAACAGTTAATGTTTGTTTTTAAAAAAGAAGAAAGAGTGAACAGTTGCAGCTGGCGTTAGGCATCTTCCAAAGAACATTGATCAAGGTTTGGGCAGCTGTTCTGGGAATGAAGATTTGTCTTTAAGTTCTCTCTCCCTCTCTCTCTCTCTCTCTCTCTCTCTCTCTCTCCTCTCTGTCTTTCTGTAGAA
>NW_004955443.1:17758431-17776978 GCF_000276665.1 Chinchilla lanigera | reverse complement strand
TATAATAATGAAATATATATACATAGAGAAATAGATATCATCTTTTCTTTTTCCTTCAATATCAGTAAAATAGATTAGTTTGGCTTCTGAGAGATTCACTTTTTCTTGATGGAAATGTGAACATCCCTACACTCTCAGCATCAGATGTGTGACCTAGACGTTTGTTCATTTTACTTTCTCATGAAAGGGTTTTATGTTCTGAGTTTTTGCTTTTCTTCCGTGCCAGGAATTGAACGCACAACCTTGCGCTTGCCAGGCAGGCACTGTGCCACTGAGCTAAATCCCCAGCCCCATTCTGAGTAAAATATGCTGAATGCTAATTATTTCCTAGTAATGAGACCACATGTCTTGAAAGTGCGAGGAGTGCTTTGCTTTGCATATCCATGATAATGCCTAGAGGGCCATGGCTGGAACCTCTGGACTTCTGTGCTTTTTTAAAATTGTCACTGGGCTTCTTATTGAAGGTAAGCTGAGCACATTCACTTTTACAGAAATAATGTTTATGTAGCTAATTCTGGTGAATTTACATTGCTTCTGTTGCAGGGTGGTTTTCCAGGTGGCCTTGAACTGCCCCAGCTGCTCCTCCTACCACTTTCCTTGCTCATCATTTTCAAGAATAACTGTCCCCAGGACAGGATATCTTCCAGTGCATTGGTCCAGTTAAGTCCCATGTCCTTGATATATACACCCTGGAAAGGCTGCTTTTTGGAGTCCCCCTTCTGAGCGGCAAGTGGGGGACGCACAATGAAGACTCCATCTGCTCCAAATGGCTTTCTGAGATTTGATGGACTGACTTCCAAGGAATCCTAGGTTTCTTTTTTCCCTAAATTGACTACCTGTGATATATCTGCTTCACATAACGTGTTGTACGTGAATGTGTTCTGCTTCACCAAAGTCAGATGAGTTTTTCAACAATGCACAGAGTCTGCTTCACATTTTTAAGTAAGGAGTAGATACATTTGAAGGAGTTGCCTAACTACAGTACATTTATACAGTTAGCTTTTTATACCTGATGATGATGGCACCAGCATTAATACTAAATGGCTCTATTATACTTTTAGAAATAGTTGGAGAACAAATAATTTGAGGGCTATGAGTTTAGTTGCATCAATTGGCTTTGCCCACATTTCCATTACAGGTACTTTTAAAGCCTCATCTCTGAAATTAATAATAATAAAATGCTCACGGCATAAGTATTTAAAATTCTCTGCAGTTCTTAGTTTGGGCTCTCAAGTCAAAATTGCAAACAGAAACATATTTGTTGAACGAACCTCAGCAAAAAAAATTACTCACTTTCCATAAAACATTTAGACTTTTCTCATTTCCATTATTTAACATTTATTTTGGAAGATGGAAATCATTATTCTCATATGGAATTATTTATCACTACTAATTTTTCCAAATGAATTAGTCTCCATGGTGGTTATTCAGAGTAAAAAGGAGACTCATCATGTCACATCTTTGTTATAAAGTTTGTTTTAGATGAATTCATTATAATAATTCTTTTCAGATTTCTTACTGAATAGGATAAATATTTCTCATATAATTATTGCTTATTATTGCTTCTGATCTTATATTTCAGATTTAACACTCTGATGGCATTATTAATGTCACTTGCAATGAAGTTGAATATTTTCTGAGGATAAAGCAGGAGAAAGCCCCATTATGGATTTCATATTAATGTACTTTATTCCTTAATGCTTGCCCTGTGAAACAAGGAAATCCTCATGTACCTTCTGTGGTAGTTCTAATTTAAGTTGGTAAGGAACACAAATGTGCAGTAAATTCTTTCCTGTAAGAGTTATATCTGTGTACATGTTTTAGCATGTGGACATATTCATTTGCATATGTAGAGTGCATCACAAATGAAGAATAACCTTACTACATATATATATATATATATTCATTTAGAAACAGTAATATAAACACCCAAACCAGCTTAATAAATGGATATGTACTCATATTGCTGTAAATCTCTCTTAGTTCCTTCCTTGTATAGACTCAAAGTCAGTAAAGCAATATCACCTGAATGAAGATTGCCATGACAGCAAAAGTGATATTTGTAGCTTTCATTTAGAAACAACAACAAAAAAGAAAGACACGGATATGGAAAGAAAAGATAAGGATAGTAACACTTGTCAAAGAGGAAATCAGAGAAAATGAAGAAATGAGATTATGAAGATACGATCAATCAAGGAATGAGAATAAAGGATCAAATACCCAAATCAAGAATGTTGTTATCAAATCAGGCTGTGTGAATGTGTGAGTGTGGCGTGCGTGTGTGTGTTGTACCTGAATTTTCAAATTTATTTGCCTTCTCTTTCCCCAAGTAGGGAAATTAGTTATAGACAAATCTATAACAAAATAGGTTTTTAGACACTGTTTTCAAGATTTATAATGAGTATGGTAGTGAAGAGCTTTCACTCCCACAGCTCACCACAAACACAGAATATGCCTTCGCAAAATCTACCATAGAGAATGATTTTTCTTGGACAGAAGGTTTAAGAGAGACTTCTTCAAACACTGTGTTCACTGTATCTGTGCAGATGTTTGTCCATCGCTCTCTCACCTGAACACTGGCAAAAATAGATGGAATATAGCGTGTTTAGTTATTCTTCTAAAAGGCAAGGTTTTGTGAGTGTTTGCAGTACGAGAACAGGAGAGACACATTAGAAAATGAAAAAAAGGAATAAAGGTAACTGCAAAGATAATTTGATCATTGTGGAGAGTAATGATGATGCTGTTCATATAATGTCCATTTTTTTGTATGTGTACACATGTGTGTGTTCAAAAGAGAGAATAACGGCAAAAAATTTTGAGATGTACTTTCATTTTAAATATTAGAATTTTTCTAAATGTATATAACTATCAATTCTAAGAACTACCTTACTTAGTTTTCCTTCTGTTATGTAGTTTTGCTTTTTTCACTTGCAAAATATGCTAATTAGTGAAAGGTGGTAGTATTTTACTACAGCATATTGTTAACCTTGTGTACTATTCCTTTATTTATTGTG
Source organism: Chinchilla lanigera (assembly GCF_000276665.1). Classification (NCBI taxonomy): domain Eukaryota; kingdom Metazoa; phylum Chordata; class Mammalia; order Rodentia; family Chinchillidae; genus Chinchilla; species Chinchilla lanigera. Next base: position 17,773,964 of record NW_004955443.1, on the reverse strand, counting down.
CTATTTCACCCTACCTACTCATTTTTGTCCTAATATCCCTCTATAATGAAAGCTAAAATATCAGTGCCAGTATAAAAGACTTTTGGACAAAGATAAAAAATGGGTGCTATAGTTTTCTGCTTACCTGCCATAGGGATTGTCAGTAATGTATTAATTTTATATTATTATGTAATATCAGGCTCTAGTACTTACTTCAAAACAAGATTGTATAGGACAGTTAACATTTTAGCACATCCTTGTGCTTATTCTGTACCGCGGGATATTTTTGCTTTGTACTGTCAACCCAATTCTTAACACAATCTACAGGATGAGCAGTTTACTGATTTCAAGGGAAGTTTCAGGCAACTGCTCATTAAAACATGACCGTTCGGTGGGATACTTTCAAAGACATTTTCTTTCTGTGCCACAGAGGTTTTACCTGCCCACATTTTATCCACACGTTTTCAGTGGGAAATTTATTTCACACTTTTTCTCACAACACCTCCGTAGTCCACGTCTCCCATTTTATAGGTCAGTATATGTTGCTTGTGCACTGCTATGACAAGGAGAAATCCCAAAGTGCTAGTTTGGATTTGTCTCGTTCTAGATTGCTGAGGATAGCACTTTTCTCTATGGTTGCTCTTTGGCTATTATATATCAAATTCCAGCATAATATTTAACAAGGGCATAAACATATAAATTAGGAATTATCTGAGCTATTCTATATTTACAAGTGTTTAATAAAAAACTAAAATTACAGGCCGATGGTATAGCTCAGTGGCATAAGTACTTGACTGCCAAGCACAAGCTCCTAAGTTAGATCCCCGGTACAGCAAACAAAACAAAACAAAACAAAACAAAACAAAACAAAACAAAACCCCAAAACTAAAATTACTAAATCCCAAGGAAAAAGAACTTTGCTTTTCAGAAAATATTGAGATTAAATTAAAATTAATCAGACATCTTGTCATTGGATTAGTGATAAGGAAGTTTGGGCTGATGTAGGATTCTGCTCCTCACTTGCTGATTTTCACTGAGTCATTTACCTTCTCCAGGTCTCATTTCCTCTACTCAGAACAGCGCTACCACTTCCCAACTTAGATAAGCCTAGACTTGTATGAGCAAAGAATTGATATTCCTTAATAATTAAGTGGCATAAATAATGCTAACTTCCCTACCACCAAAAAGCAGTGAAGTTTTATATTTTATCCTTCAAATGTACCCAATTACTAACTGGAAAATTACAGAGTGAAAATTTAAGTTTGGTTATCTATAATAATGTCTCCCTTCTTGACTTGAGTTTAAAAATGCAACCATTAAAACAAGAAAATGAATTAAATCAAATAATGCCTTGAAGATTATCAAGAAGAGGAGAATTCTGGGAAAATAATAACTGAATCTTCCATACTCAATTCCCATCTATCTGTCTGTTCTGAACTAAAAGGATTATACATGTGTCTTAAACCATGTGGTCTATCCTTATATGCATATTTATTAAAATAAGAATTCATACTGGAAACTAAAATTTTAACCCATCATCTCAGGTTTCCTTCTAACCTTCTTCCTTTTTAAACTGTGTAACATTTCTCTAACATTGAAAATTCTGGCTCACTTTATAGTCAGTATTTCTGTCTATTAAAGAATTTTATTTCTTTCATCTTTCTAATCTCCAAGTGATCCATCTCTACGCTTGGCCTCTGCATTTATTTACTGGTGTATGCTTGTGATATATGATAACTCTATTTATCTTGAGGAAATAGTATATATAATATAATGTAATATAACATAATATGTATTTGTAGATCCTTTTAATCTTCTTTGTCCCCTTCTTCCCTTCCTGTCCTCTCTTCTCCCCTTTTCCCTTCTCCATAAACTCTGCATTTCAGCTTTCACACTTTCTGCCATATCCCCTTTATTTTATGCTTTAACATCTTTGTACACTGGGTTTCTCAAATAAGCAAAACCATGGAACATTTAATCTTCTCTGTCTGACTTATTTCACTTACGTTGTGCACACTGCTCCCTAGGACACCATATTCCTCTTTCATGATCGTCCCTGACTCCTGACTCCTGTCTCCTTGGTAAGCAAATATTCTGAATAACCCTCATAGTCCACAACTCATAGCCCATTGGAGACACCTTTGCCTCCTCACAAAGCTTTTCCCTACTGCCTGGTTTTCATGGCTGCTAGGATCATGGATGCCTTTAAATGAGCCTTCCAAAATTCTGGCCCTGCTCTTCTGTCACACTAATCCACCTTCTGGGTCCTTGACACTCAGACTCTTCCATGAAGGGGAAGGAAGGAAAGGAAGGAGAAAAAGAGGGAGGTCAGGTGAAATGAAACAAAAGAAGAAAGCATAAGGGAGAAAGGGAAGAAAGAGAAAAGCAGGAAGGGGAGAACTGAATGGGGGAAAATGTAGGGAAGGGACAGCAGAACAGAAGCAGGAAGAGAAGAGAAGATTGGAATATAAAGAAATAAACAGCAAGATAAAGAAACGAAGTAGAGCCATAAACAAGCAAGTAAAAGGCTTTGTTGTAAATATAGAAATACCTATTCACTCATCTAAACCTTCCAGTGGATTCTCATCACACTTGATTATGAACTGACATCTTTATTTTGAATTACAACAGTCTCAGTATGTTTATTTAATGCCTAATGGAATCATTCTTCCAACTAAGCCCGCCAGTTGGTTGACCTGTCCACCAGAATTCATTAACAGCTAAGAAAACATGTTTTCTTCATATCCATATAGCTATATACAACCTTATATAAGCACATTTAACTACAGAAAATTTTGTGATGATTTTATTTCTTTTCTTGTCATACTCAACAATACATGATTTATAAATGTGTCACATTTCTTTTGTAAAAGACATTCATCAGTTTGTATTTGCAAGACACAATATATGACATAAAACTGTACCTCAGTTTCAAAGGATTTTATTCATTAACATTTAAGTTTGGAACACACTTGTGATATATCTTTTATATATGGTATATGTTAAGGTAACAATTACATATTTTTATTTATTTTCCAGGTAGAGAAACATTTTCTCAGCTACATTATAAGAGAATCACTTTTCTATCAAATAATTAAGGCATCATATCTTATATTAAATGTGCTACCATTTTAGTATCTAGTTCTGGTTCATTTTTGCACCAGTATCACATTAATTCAATAAATATAACTTTGAAATTTGTCTAATATTACATAGGTTAGTTTTCTTTCATTATGTTTCATTCATATTGTAGCTACTTGAGTACCTCTAATGCCTTAAAAGTCTAATATCGTTTGATTCAAATATATATCCTCAGTGATTATATTTTAATATGTATTTATTATTTTAAATGCTTAGGTTTTATTTTAAGATTTTTATTTGTGAAGTTTGCAGTACATAATGTGTATATTCACCATGAAGGGCAGAACACTTACAGAGCACATCTTAATTCTCTCTCCTTTACCTTCTCCTTCCCTCATTTCCCTCCCTCCATTCCTTGATCCTCTTCAGATTTGCAAAAGGCTCATGTCCCTGTCTCCTATTATGCATTTTTTATTTTGATTGAATTTATACTTTGTGTTTCTCATATAAGATAAACTATAAGATATTTAAACTTGTGGGTCAGTAGTTAAATTTCATATATATGTATATATACATATCTCCCAATTTTGGAGAACAGATAATTTTTAAGTGCTTAAGTTTAAAGCAGAAAATAACTATTGATTTCCCTAATCAATAATTCCAGAAAGCAATAATTAACTTATTCATTTTAGTAGTAGTATTTTAGATTTAGTCTTTTACACCACCTAATTGTATGAACACATCTTTAAATATAAGTATAAAATTCATGTCATCAATATACCATCATTAAGGATTAACCTAAATTTTCATGTAAAATGACAGAAATTAGAAAATAATAAAATTTTGTTTATACTGTATCCTGTGTCATATTATGCAACATACTGTATTTTTAGTATATGTTAAAGTTCATTTTGCAACTTACTAACATTTCATTTCAGAAAATGAATTTTGAATCACAAAGGTGGTAGAGAGAGCATGAAAGTGGTTTTCTATATCAAATATGTCATAAGTGAGGCCTAGAAGGTTATTTAGACACTGCAGTTTATGCATATAACTTACATTTTCCAGTAATAGATAGCCACCTTTCAGGAAGGTTTGATTTTCAACTGTAAGTACAGAAGATAACTCCTTAGCTTATATAAATCCCTGGATTTTGCAAGCAACTTCCTCATGGATCATCTTACTTAATGCTTCAAATAATGTTTGTATTAGTAGGTCTCATCTTCTAAATGCAGAAAGATTGGGACACCTAAAGTTCGAAGACACAGTCAACAAAAGAATGGGGAAAGCCCAAGGATTTTTTACTCCACATCTACTGTTCCCTTATGCATTTCTGTTCAGAGTTTCATTGCTTCATATTGTAGAACTTAATACAATTAGAAATAAAAAGTCACTTAACCCAATTATACTGGTTTCAGTTATCCCTCCAGGGCAAACTGATTACTCTTTAAGTACATAATGATATAATGTTAATAACCCCAAAGTACTTCTAGCTATTTCCAAAAGAGCTAATTCATTGCCACTTTCACAACTCAAACACAAAACTGAAATAGCTTGAGAATGCAGAACAATCTTGCACTCCTCTATTTCTAATATTCATCTGAATGTGCTTTCTATTTGCAAACTCATATACCATTTAATATCTCTCCAAACTCCCTCTGCAACTTTGATTGGAGTGCTTATCTGGGTGATTTTCTGGGGTTTCTTATTCTTCAAAGAGAAAAACTGTCCGTTCATCATTAATGGGTGGAAACAGTGAAAACTTCCTGGTGTTGTATTTTAAACTGGCTGTACGGTTTAGATCTAAAATATTTTCCAAAATTGTCATGTATTTGGAAGGTGATCAGATCATGGGACACTATACTGATCATTGGTTTCATCTACTGTTGAGTTCAGTAGCTAAATGTGGTGTTAGCACTAGGGCCTGGTTAGAGTTGGCTAGCTGTGGATATGACCTTGATGGGTGTATTCTTTTCTACAGCTTTTCCTGTCTCTGTACTTCCTGACCACCATGACTTGAGTAGCTTTCTTCTGCAAGAAACTGCCATCATGCTGCTTCTGTCTAGGAGCCAACTACATTGGACTCAACCCTCTGAAACTAAGTCAAAATAAACCCCTCTCCTCCTTTAAGTAGCATGTTTAGGATATTTTGTCTCAGCAATGAGACATCTGACTAATACATAATGCCTTCAGTTTTTCAATTAAATAGTAATATTTTATATAATGAAAACAAAAATAATACAGCTTCTATTCATTGGGCAAACATATGTACAAAGCTATATTTCATAAATGAATTCAATCTTCTAAGCAACTCTGTAAACAAAATAATATAATTATTCTTAGCCCTATTACACAGACAAGGACCAGATTCAGAAGAGTTAGGTAATGATCCAATGTCCAAAGTGTTGGTAAACTCAAAATAGAAATTTATCCCAGATTATCTCAATCTAAAGCCTTTGCTTTTAGTTTCTGTGATACATTGTTTTCCTTGATAGGCAATGCATTAGTCAGTTTTTATTTGCTGATGCAAAAATACAGGACAATGAACATAGGTTTATTTTGGCTGGCAGTTTTGGAGGTTTAGCCTATGGTTAGATGTCTTGATGGAAACAACCTGGTACAAGAGTACAATGAAGCAAAGCTGCTCACTCCATGGTGACCCGGAAGCAGATCACAGGGAAGAGCCAGAGAGAGATAAGCAGAAGCTGTGCGCAGGATGTATTCTTTCCAGGTCATATCTCCAGTGAACCATTTCCTGCCACCCGGTCTCGCCTCCTAATAGCACATTAACTATGAACTTAACAATGGATTAATCCACTATGAATTTGATATTCTTGTGAGCCAACTGTGACAGTAAAAGTCCCAGTTCTGAACACAATAAAATTTGAGGGACCAAACTGTGCCATTATTTTATATTTATCAGATAAAAGAAATATGGCTTTAAGTTGAAAAGATTCAAGACAAAACCATGTCTGTTCAGTTGGTTTATGGGTTTCCTTATCAAAGCTTTTAGAGAAGAAAAATAGTAGCTAAAGTGACTGGAGGCATCAGATACTTTGGATTAGAATCAACAGAGAGTAACAGTGAAGCACAGGAATTGGTAATAATAGAAAAAGCATTTAGATCACAATACTACATTTTGAAGTCCTCTAGACCTCCAGAAATGTTATTATTATAATAAATAATTAAAAAATCATTACTTCATGCTGATAATTTCTGAAAGGATATTATTGTCATTTGCATTTTTCCTGTGCTTGTAAAATGATTGCTCTCCTTCTGAAAAAGAGGTGGGGCAAATGTGATTTGGAGTGTCATCTCTCCATTCATAGTAGGGTTGTCCTCTCCCCGTGTTTCTGCTGCCATAGTTCAAATCCTGGCCAGAGAAGTCATAAGACTCAACTTTATTTCTAGCTGTAGACTCCTGACAAACTGATCATGTTCTGAAATTGGAAGTGACATCAGACCTGACAGCTTTAATGGGAGAAATAAGAAGTTGAAAATTGTGTCGTTCTGTATTCAGTTTTTCTCCTGGCTCCTTGAGGGCTTTTGAATTTGTTTGGAGTTGTTCTTGTTTTCCTTCAGTACAGGGAGGAGGAGGAAGGGCTTTTTTTACTTATGCAGGAGCCAGTGTCCTACACCCAGAAGTTCTGATGAGTAAGCTAGGCACGAAGGAGGAAAGAAAAGTCTTGATTTCTCTGCCTTCCCATAGGTAGGATGACCGAGCATCAGTGCCTGCCTATTTTCATCTTTATCCTTTGTGACTGTAGAAACGTTCAGGTTCAGAAAAATCACACTTAAGTGTTCCCTTTAGAATGTGGTATTTCAACATCAGTGTGAAATTACTTCTGAAAACGTGTTATGAAACACTTTTTAATGATTTCTAAACATAGTCAACTATTGAAAATGCTAAATTTGTGACAACACACACTTGATTTTGATAACATACTGATGTAACTTGTGTTCATGGTAGACACAAGGCTGATATTAGATTTATAAATAGAGACAGATTTACCAAATAATGATTTACATTAAAAGGGACACTTTCCATAAAACATAGTAATATAATAAAAGAGTTATGAAATATAGAGTAAGGGTTTCAACTTTGTCTGTATCTCTTAATACATGTAACTTTTAGGAAATGAAACCATCTAATCCCTCATCTCTTTTTGCAAATTACAGTGCATGGTTTTTGGACTCTCGAGGTTTGCTGCTGATTTTTTCTTCTAAATCAAAATTATACATGTCCATTATAGGAAAATGGTGCAATCTGTCTCATGCCTATCATTTATGCCAGTACATTTTAATGAAATATCTCTAAGTACCACTATAACAACTGTAATTTAAATTTAAAGTTTGGTTTTTATGATTTTATTGTAGTTCGATGCAAAAAATTACCTCTTTTCTTTGGCTTTTGATTAGTCAGTTCTGAAATCTGTTCACTGTCACTTCTGGTAGAACCCTTCCCTTTATCAGTGAGTCTTTATGGGCAAGCCAAAACTGTTACAAGGTTTGGCAAAAACTTTTGTACTAATGGGATAAATCTGATTTCCCTTGGTCTTCCTATACCTAAAATATCTTTTCTGAGAGTCATATTTTTAAAAATAATTTGGCTCATACAATCTGTTTAAAAACATGAAGGTAACGTGTCCCCTGGGTGAGGATGATTATGGCTATAGGGTATGTGCAATTAAGTTTAATTGGATTAAGTTGAGCAGACTGACTTTGATAATTAATTTAGTCTCATGATTGGTCTTCAGGGGGACTATCTCAGATGAGAAATATGGTTGTGGTGACAGAGTATGAAATAGTTCAAGATATAAACAAATTTTACAGGATCCAGATTCACAAAGGGAATAAGACACAGCATTAATAAACTAATGATACATTATTTTCTATCAGGAACAAACAATTGGAATTTGAAATTAAAATGGTAGCATGGCAGTTAGAGTTAGAAACTAAAACAAAAATGAATCTAAAATGTCACATGATCTTTCTGAGAGAATAACAAAACTTTCATGAAAGCAAAACTAAATAAATGAGATACTCTGTGTTCATGGTTTGTAAGACTCTAAATTCCTAATATGTCAATTGTTCCCATATCTTCTATAGATTCAATTCAAATCTCAAGAAAAATCTTACAAGTTAATATATGTATATTAACAAATGTGTTTGAATTTTATTTATAAAGAGAAAAGGTCCAGACAAGCAAATATTAAATCAACAAAATACTTAATAACCATACTGAATAATGGGACAATAGCACATTAATATAAGCAAGTTATACAAAAGAGAGTATGACACTGATATAAACATAGACATATAAATCAGTGCAGCAAATGGAGGATTCAGAAATCAACCCTTACAGACAGCACACTGATCTTTAAAAACAGAGCAAAAGCAATTCAATGAAGAAAAGATAGACTTTAAAGTAAATGGTAATAAACAACCCTGAGTAGGTATAAGCAAAATAAAATCAATCTGAACAAACATAATATAACTTTCATAGAAGTTGCTCAAAATAAGTCATAAAACTAAATGCTAAATAGGAAACTCTAAGACTTCTGGAAGACACAAAAAGGAAATTTGGGTATGTTGATATCTTTTAGGTACATATTCAGAAAGCACAGTCTGTGAAGAACAGTTGATAAGTTGGACTAAAAATGTTCTGTCCTGCTAAAGATAAGCAAATGGAAAGACAAGGAAAAATGATTGCAAAACTTATATCAAAAATATACCAGCAACTTATAAAATTCATTAATTAAAAGGAGAATTAATTTCAAGAGGTGATTAGCTTTCTCCTTTCGTGAATGGATTAATCCATTTGTGTGATTACTGGATTAATGTGTTAGGTAGCGTGAGTCTGCTATATAAGCCAGCTTGGTGAGGTCTCCTGTAGACTTTCTGCCCCTTGTGATCCGATTTGTGTTACCTACAGACTGTGTCAGCAAGAAGGCCATCATAAGTAGTGCTCTCTCAGACTTAGACTGGGACTGTGAACCAAATTGTTTTCTGTATATATCGTTAGTCTGTGGTATTATACTTTTAGTCACAGAAAAGGATTTAGACAATACACATACACACACACACACACACACACACACACACACACGCATACACAAATGAACCAAAGTTCTAAATGGATATTTTCAAAGAAGACAGAGTTAAGGAAAATAAGCAAATGCAGAATGAAATATATTACAAAAAACACAAAAGGTGATCAATAATACAGTGAATGAAACAATACAGTGAAATATTACCAAAACACATTGCCATTAAGTCCCCTAACTTCAAACACATTTATTACTCTTACCACTTTGTTAAACAGTTTTGGAAGTTTTCCTTCATGAGTACCTTTACAAAGTGTGATAAGACATTTGGTGAATCCTATTTCTGAGGGCCATCTAACTGAAAATATTGTATAAATATAATGTGTCCTCACTGACCTTATTCACTGGATCTGGCAAGGTGTGACTTTTGACTCTTCTACAAAGTCAAAATGATCATGAAAGCTAGGCAAGGATGTGAAAACGGCCATGACAGTGTAATTACAGATGCTCACAAAAGAGGATTTCCAGAACTGCTTCAGAAAATGGCCAGAACCCAGGCACGGTACTGCACGCCTGTAATCCCAGCATTCAGGAGGCAGAGCAGGAGGACTGCTGCAAGCTCAAGGTCAGCTTGCACTACATCATGAGTCCAGGTCACCCTGGATTACATAGTGAGACCCTGTCTCAAAAAAAAAAGTGGCAAGAACAATAAGTGAGTTCAAACCAAGTGCAAGTTTCTTGAGGGAAGTTAATGGCGATGTGTTTCTTGCTGTAATTTTTTAAAAAATTAAATATTCACCATGTGTTTTGATCACACCTTGTATGTGATAAACCTAAAGTCAACCTCATAGGAGCAAAAATGGAATGGTGTTTTTCAGGACCTTCACCAAAGGCAAAATGGGAAGTTATTAGTCAAAGTGTAAATGTTTTGGTTATATAAGATAATTAAGTCCTAGATATCCATGGTGTAATTCCTATTGTTAACATTGCTCTACTGGGTACTTAATTTTTCTTCCTATGGTTAGATCTTTAAAGAGTTTCTATCATAGAAAAAATAAAAACAAAAAGTGTGAAAAAGATTTGGAGGCAATGGGCAGATTTATTATCGATCTTAGTGATGGCTTCATGGTGTACACTTGCCTTCAAACTCATCAAATTGTATACAGTACATCAATTATGTACAAGGTTTTCCAGGTCAAAGACTATAAAAAAGATGAGATAATAGGGGAGCACTTTCATGTAGACCTCTTACCCAGTGTGACTGGTGTCCTTGTATGAAGACGCCATGCAAAAACAGACCAAAAGCAGACACTCATTGAACACTATGTGATAAATGAAAACCAAGATGGGTGTTAGGATATTGCAGACTGAAGTGGGTCTAAGATTGCCAAAAGAAATCCAGCAGAACTGAGGAAGAGGCAAGGAATGAGTTTACCATATAGGTGTTAGGGCGGGCAAGGTCGTGTTGACACTTTGACTTCAGGCTGCTAAATCTTAGAAATTTAAGACAATAAATTTGTGCAGACTATGATGCTCATCTTTGCTACTACACCATAGAAACCAGTACAGTATTCCAACAATTGTCATTGTCATCCAATTCAAGGAAGTTTGAAATAAGAAGATCCTAAATATTCATAGCATACGCATACATAGTAATGAAGTCTATGTGACTTGAACCATAAAAAGGATGTTCAGTAAAAACTATGGGAAAATGAACAAATTATCTTTACAGATAATGAGAGTGCATCAGTTGTTTCACATTATTTTAAATAAAAGTAACATTGATGTAAGATGATGAAACAGGAAAGCTGCAAGTAGGAGGTATATATGGATTTTATCTCTTTTTTTCTCTAAAGCTAAAATCATTCTAAAGTCTGTAAATAAACCAAAAGGTGATGATAGCTAAACTATTTTTAAATAAAAAGACCCAAGTACACACTATATATCTAAGATACATTAAATATATGGAGAGAGAAGTATTTAAAGTAAAAAATAAGAAAGCTATACATTGTAATCTAGATAAAAGATCTTTGAAACTAAATAAAGCTATGATAAGAGGAACATTTCATAACTACTAATAGATCAAATTTTAAGACAATTTTTATATACATATAATGTAAAATATTCAAAAGAAGAAAGAAAAGAAAAATGTGAAATAGGATAAAATCATAGTTGGAGATAGTAATACTCCAATTTACTCAGCAAAAGAACAAATACAGGGGCTGGGGATATAGCTCAGTGGCATAAGTGTCTGCCTGGCAAGCGCAAGGTCTTGAGTTCGATCCCCAGTACCACAAAAAAAAAAAAAAAAGAACAAATACACAAATACAGTCGCACTTTGGTTCATGAACTCTTCTGTTGGGAACAGTTTGGTTGGCAAATGAATGCATTTGGCAAATGTTGCTTCCATTCAAAAAATCTGCATGGTGTGGCAAATAGGACCATAGTCATCTTATTTACATGGCCACAAACGCAGCCATCTTCCCCAGAATCATGGAGTGAGTGAAGTACATGAGCCGAGGAATCTCTGTACATTGAACATGTAACCACGCAATGGATTGAACTGAACTAAGTAACATATATGGATACCATACACAGAACTTTAGGCAGAAAATGCATTCTTCACTGTTTTCATGTACACGTGCAATTTATTTCAATGTGGATCATAGTCAGGACTCTAAAATAAACTCAAAATATTTTTAAAAATTGGAAATGTACACATTTTCTTCTAGATCTTGATAGTATCCCTCATGTCGGCTTTCTGTACCTCTTCTGTTAAAAAATAAAAGTACTTTGAAAGTTACAAAAATGCCAATGTTAATGGAATATATTCACAGGTGAAGAGAACTGGTGAAAAGGAGGAGAAATTTGAAGATGTAACTATGAAAGATTCTAAGATATGGAGGATATAAAAGTCCTAAAGATACAAGCTTTTCTAATCTGTGTTTTTGATTGAAGGAACTGACTTTCCTATTTGTGTTTAGACTGAAGAGATTAAGAGAGATTGCTAACAGAATGCGAATCTACATCATTTGATTACCAAATCAAAAGAATCCAAATGAAGAACAATTAAAAAATAAGATAGTTATTCCTACTTGCATCCAAGTTCACTGGAAATATCAATAATAAGGAAATAATATTTTATTGTTCTCTCTATTGGAAGGAACAGTTAATGTTTAAGTGTAGGATCAATCTTACATGTCTACATTTGTTTATCTGTGCATCCAAACTGAAGATATCAATATGTAATACAACAACCATTTTTAATTTCCTGTCACCTTGTCTGAAATTCTGTATTACTTGTACTGGTTTTGTGTTATTTTGTAAATGTATGTGTGTTTGTTAAGATGTTTTTGTTCTTTAATCTTTAAAATAAAAAAAGAAATAATATTAAGTTCAGCTAAAGGGAAAGTTACATTGTCTTAACACAGTTTTAATTACATTTAAAGACATTATGAAAATCACAAAACATTAGAACTTTTTCATATCATTGAGAGAGAATAATTAAGATCATATACATTCATGTACCATGTAATAATGGTCTGGTCAATGACAGATGATTGAAACGATGGTTATTACCTCACACTACAATGAAGCTGAACAATTCACATCCCCTGGTGATATCATAGCAGAATGGGCTACTCATTTATGGTGATGCTGATGTAAAAAATACCTAACATGCTTCCAGTCATTTAAAAGCATTACACAAAAAATTGTGTACTTGATATTAAACAATGGTTGCTAGTGTATGTAGAGTGCACTCTTGAAAAAAGTTTGAAGACAGAATGCTGTGTTACTTTTTCATTACATTTCTTGATTGGCTCTCTTGGTTTTGTCAAGAGACCATGTTGGAGACTGGCCTATACATCTGAGTTTGTCTAGGAGCATTCTGTGGAATTTGCACAATGACAAAATTATCTACAGACACAATTTACAGAACATATCCCCATCATAATTGACATGACTATATTTAGAGAATCATTTGAGAATGTTAAACCAAATATATTTCCAGAAAAATCGCAGAATTTTGCCAAGCTCAATAAAATAACTTTTAAGTAATCTGCTTTATTTTAAAGAAGAGTCAAATGCATAAAAATGGATATGAAAGAAAAAATACAAACACATAGAAATATATAAAATTGGCAACATATAACAACAACAATACATAATTTGGAGTGTAAAAATATAAATTTGCATCGAAGATTGATGACTTGCAAATGCAAGAGGAAAGAGGTGGCTTTCAAGAATATGTATTTTGGGGAAGCTGGGGATACAGCTCAGTGGCACAAGCACCTGCCTGCCAAGCACAAGGTCCTGAGTTTGATTCCTGGTACCAAAAAAAAAAAAGAAAAAAAAGTATTTTTTTAAATCAATTTTACAGACATGTTGATTTACCTGAGAAATATATTTGCAGAGGTAGAAGCTAAAATAATAAAGATGACCTTTAAAAACTAGAATGCACAATAAAGAAAATGATGTGGAGTTGAGTAAAAACGCAATCTAAAAGAACAAATAAAAATTCATTTGAAGTAGCACAAATTATATCAGTAGAAATTAGATTAAAAATTTCAGCAAATAAGATAGATGTCAGCTCATTGCGCTTGCCAGTCAGAAGAGTTGAAAATGAAAAGGTAGATAAAAGATAACACAACTAAAAAACAAAAACCACACTACAGATGGGATGTACACAGGCACCAGCTCCCCCAATGGCTGTATTCATTATGAATTACACACATGTACTAATGAAGGTAGTAAAGAAGAAAGCCATTGTGTGTACACTGAAGCAAATGCTATTAGAGTAGATAAGGCCAGTACCTAAGAACTGAAAGTAGAAGACCAAGAAATACATCCATCTTTACCTTTGTAATTGGCACATGGCAACTATGTGGAACATTCTTCTTTATGTCTACATGAAATAGTTATGGAAACTGATCAAGTGCTGGGTCTTACAAGTGTATCAAGGAATTTCAAGGAAATTTTGAATTCTTCCACCGCAGATACGTTACATTACAAATTCAAAACAAAATAGTAAAGATTGAGTAGTACTCCACTGAAACACCATGATAGATACAAAGGTAACACAATTATAAAATGCCAGGAGTTAGAGAAAAATATGATATGAACTTTGAAAAGAGAACTGAAGTTAAGAAAAATAAGGTACATCAAAATGTAGATACAAAAGACTTTATCATAATTTTAATAGGCATGGTTATATGAAATAAAATCATTTACAATTAATAAAATACATTGTAAGATTGCTGATATAAAATTGACTTCCATAGTCTATTGAATTCATACACAGCAAAACATGAGTGCAAAACTATTAAAATGACTTTTTACTCATCTTTTAGAATTTTGCAAAAGAATTTAAAAATATCCAGAAGTAAAGCTAAGAGAAGCTTTATATAACCCATGACAAAAGTAATTTGAAAAAGTTGAAAGGTATGAAAGACCTAAAAAAGAGAGGTAAGTAATCTTATTTATGGGTAAAAGAACTCAATATGCTAAAGACAGGAATTTTTCTCTATTTTAATCATTCTGTAAACACAAGACAATTTGAATAAAAATTCCAACAGACATTTTCATGAAAATTGACAATTTGCTTCTAAAGTTTGTAAGGAATAAAAAATAGTATAATAAAGAAACATAAGAATGATTGCATGTTCTAATAGGAAACCTAAACTTATAATACAAGTATAGTATGAAAATAACATTTACCCAGATTAGACAAACAATAGATCTCATAAAATCAACAAAATTTTCAAACCTACAAGAAATCTAACTTAGACAGCAGTTTCCTAACAATTCTTACTTGCATTGTTACATTTACAGAATCAATTTTGAAAGAATTCCCAATGTTAAAACTACCTTGTTCAGATGATTATGCAAGAAGCACTACTCTTACATAGATTTCTGACCAAGCCAAACGGATGTCTTTTGTACCAAACCTGCCCTTATTTGCTTGGAGATCTCCATTAATGTTCAGTCCAGTCAGCCATGTCCAAAATGTAGGTTTCAATTTTAATAATTAAAAATCTAAAGTTCCAAATTTTCAGAGAGGAGTAATTCGTTTGATCCATTTTCATGGAGTTTCTTGAGGGTTCCTAAAGTATTCCTTAAATCAAAGCAGCACTGTTAAAGCTAACAGGAAACACAGCTAATTCACTTATATGCATGGTTCAGATTCTAAGGACAGTGTAGTAGACATTGTTGGGTGTGCCTGAGTCTATTCCTCTGAGAACCTTTCACCATTTTTATGGGTACAGTGAATATCCCTCTATGAAAGATTATTGTGATTCACACATGAGAGCGCCTTGAATTCAGCCTAAAGCTAGACAGGCATTCTTTCCTTAAGGGATTGTTGTTACATAGTTTCTTCCCTTTATCTGAATCCCCTTTTCTTTTTTTTTTTTTTTTTTTTTTTTT
>NW_004955443.1:17748381-17757066 GCF_000276665.1 Chinchilla lanigera | reverse complement strand
TAAAGCTTTTAAAATGTTTATAAAATTTAATTGATTTTAGAAGTGTTAAAAAAACTCTGAGAGGAAGAGAATCAAATATATGACACATTTTTGAAAATACACACTAACAGTCCAAATGCACTGTTATAAAAAATCATTTTAAAAAATTTCTTAAATAGATATATTTAATTGACGTTCTAAAATTCTTGCTAACTAATGCCTTTCCTCCACCCACTCTCCCAGACTTGAGGTAGCATCACAATGTTTATAGATAGTGGCCTCAAAGTCAGTTCGGCATCTGGATTATGTAAGGCATAATTGGATTTACTCTGTGCAATTAGCATTGGGATATTTTCGCTGTTGAAGCACTACTTTGCAGTTTTTGCTGGAAAGGAGGGCTAAGCATTTTGTTTGGTACATGGGAAATCTGCCTTGACAGTGCTTCATAATAGAACCAATTATCAGGTATGCTGTTAGACACAGCCCTGTAGACCCCAATTTAAATAAAAAGTAGTGACAATTTCTTTTGTGAAATAGTTACTATTACACTGAAAATCAACCATATGTGAAGACCTACATTCTTATCAAGGCGATGAGGGATTGAGAATAGTTGTTACTTACACATAGACTTTGAGATTGCAGCAATTAAATTGCCAGCTAAAGAGAGTGACAGCTATTAAGACACTCTTCAAAAACCAAATTATTGCTGAATTTCTGTAATAACAATTAGCACAATTAGCACAGTTAAACATATATTTGTACTATAACTTGAAAAGAGAAAAATAGTTTTGATGACAGAAAACCAATATACTTTTACATCCTCTGAAAGAGAATGCATTTTGATTATTTGTACACTGAATTATGTGAATATTCAGGGAAAAAAGAGACTGTCCACTCACCAAAGAAGTACATTAGTGAACATATTTATTTAAATCCTCAATTCAATAATGAAAGGTACTATTGTTTATTATTTACATCAGTGCACAAAATACTTCCTTGGAAATCAGTGCACAATTTTAAAGTATGATTTCTTACATATCAAAAGTGAATATGGCATTGTGAAAAAATTCTCTCATGACTGTAAGCAAACCTATTTTTAAAAACTATATGACCTCACCATTTGAGATTTTAATCAATGAATTTGAACTGAGGGCCAGACACATGTATTTTTAATTTTATTTTTTAATCTCTGTGTGATAGGCAGAGCTATATTTGTAATGTAGCAGCTTAGTGCTTAACACATAAAGTTATAAATATTTTCATTTGTGTTGATAATTTTATTATATAACCTTACTACTGATATATTATCAGTACATCTGAAAGTAAATATGACTATAGACATGCAACATGTTCTTTGATTCTGAATTTTAGAAAGTGCTTTATGCTTTATTTACATAGAACTGGTTTTACTATTTAAGGTTTTTTAAAAGAAGTAGCTTTTTGAATGGAAAATATCCCAGATTCTCAAAATTCTTACTGTTGCCTCAAGGCAAAACTATGTCCAGGTTTTAGGTGGATTATGGATGGATGGGAAGAATTCTGCTGCATACTATAAGGTCTTGATTAATTTAGGGAGTGAAAGTGAGGTGGGTAGGGATAGCAGAAGAAAACGCAGCTAATCTTCATGCAGTGGATATAAAGCAAGTGTAGGGTCACACATGGGAATTTGTAAAATGTCCAAGAATTTCAGGGGTACAAATAGTTGTGAGAGATTCAACGTCCAAATATTCACTTTCCACGTATGCCTTTCCTTTCAACTGGTCTATGAGAGTCTGTATCCTTATGCAAATTCTTATTTTCTGTTTCCTCTTTTTAAAAAATCACCCTTCTCATACTTCACAAAACAACAGAAAACCTCTAATCTACTTATAATTTATTATAGTAGATTGTGCTGGGATGTAAAAATCTCAGAGGTTCCAAAGCAACAATTCAACATATTGATGTAGGAGTTGAAAGACTGAATGATTAGAATGACTGCATAAACAATTCTTTAGGAGAGCAATTGTTTTCTAGTGTTTAATTTCCACAATATTGATGGAAGATCAAATGGATTTGTCAGTGGAGAGTTCATTAATAACAAGTTTGGATAACAGGTCATCATGCACTTTTGCATTATAATGCAGTAGTTATTCTAACAACTGAGTGACAAAAACTTTGCCAATCTGTTTTTCAATGTGAATAAAGTATATCATGATTTTTATTTATGAACAAACTTCATGGATCTAGTCTTAGGTAATATTTCTTAGGTAATATTCAAAACATTGATTGTTTGAATTTCAGATCTAGATTAAGTTCATGGCTCACAACTATTCTGAAATATAGATCAAATTAGAGATCACAATATCCATTCAAAGATCCTTATTTTAAATATTGAAATGTTTATTAGCACTAGTGGGAATTTTATTCCATTAAAGAGTTATTTGCCTTTATTTACAAAAGGCTAACATAATATTTTTCAGTAATGTTTTCTAGTGTTCACAATTTGACCTGGGTATCTAATGGGCTTAGCTTCTATGAAAAGTACTATTACTTTAAAAAGTCAATTATTCCTTGTTGTTCATAAGTAGATATAAGTTTTAAATGTTGATCTTATAATACTAACATTAAAATTTGCTGGTTAACACTAACATATGGAATTTTTGTATGGAGATAAGATTCTACACATACAATCCTGTCATTTATAAATAATGAGTCTATTTTACTTTTCCAAAGCTCATGAATATATTGCTTGTGTTGTCTTGTTACATTTCCTAGGTCTTTCAGAGAGGAAATGTGGAAAGGCTTGGACTATTTCACATCAGTGATTTGCTTTTACTTCAGGCTTTTAGTAGAGACTCTAATTCAGATTAAAGATGTTTTCTTGTATCTTTTATTTTCTAAGAGTTTTCCTAGTGTTTTTTTTTTTTGTTTGTTTGTTTGTTTTGAGATGGAGTCTTGCTATGTAGGTAATGCTGGCCTTAAACTCACTACACAGCCTAGGCTGGTGTTGGTGCTTACAGTGATTCTCTTTCATCGACCTCCTGGGTGCTGTGATTACAGGTATGCACCACCACTCCCAGATAAATGGTAGTAATTTTTTTTTTATCAAGCAACAACTCTGCATATGATCTAAGGTTTTCTTGCTCTTATCACATTTATCACACAATGTTTATTTTTTGTTTTATGATACTAAATTAAATTGATAATTTAAATGACTGGCAAAACTTCTAGTATGTGAAAAAAGATACTTAGTTAACATTGATTATCCTATTTTAATATACTATTTGTTATAGTCTATAACATACTTTATTATTTTTTCATATGATTTTGTTTAATATTGTTATCTGTGGTAGTTTGGTTTTCCCTAGTTGGGACCACTGCACAACTACACAACAATTCAAAAGGGAAGAGGTTTAATATGGCTCCTGGTGGCAGAGGTCTTGGTCCATGGTTGACTGAATGGAAGGCAGAAACATCATGATAGGGAACTGAAGATGTAGCTCAGTGGTTCAAAGCCAGGTAAATCCTTTGCACCACAAAAACAGACTAAAACTAAAAGAAAGATCATGGTAGAAAGGTGTGGAGGAATGAGGCTGCTTAGCTCATCAAAGCCAGGACACAAAGCAAAGGAACAGTGCCAGGGAGAAAAGGGCCAGAAACCAGATACAGAACCAAAGGTCATGGCTCGACAGTCCACCGGGAAACACCAAGAAGTGTGCTTCAGTAATCCTCTTGGGCAGCTCTCAAGCTAATCAACTTGATAGTCCCACTTCACTGTGAAAATACTGTCTTTAAAAGCTCTAAACAATTTGTTGTTGCAAAATCTAAATTCAGTGTCTGACTTTTGATTTTATTTATGGTGTTCTGGAGAAGGACTATCTATAAGGAAATAAATTATATCATTATTAGCCAAAAATCAAGGAGTAGGAAAGGCAATTAACTATTAAGGGATGAAACTTATCTTGAAATGATGAAAATATTCTGTACTTTAATTGAGATAGTAGTTACATGGAGGCATACATCCAGCCAAATGTCTTTAAAATGTAGAGGTTATACTGTATACATATAGGTGATGTGAATTTTATTCTCAAAATAATTCATCAATACATGAGATTTGTAAAAAATACCATGTAGCTTTATATCAATATTATACTTAAATTAGCATTACTTAAAAATGCATGTTTATCCTGACATGGAGTCACAACAAAAGAAGTATTTTAAAATGGGCTGGATTTTCACTAAAATTTAAATGTTAATCTTTGCTCAGCTTATCACATTTTTGATTTTAGATGAATGATTTACCTTACCAGAGAGGTCTCCTTTGTAAAAGGAAACTTACATTAACACTGTTTAACTCTCTTAAGTCTTCCATTAAACACTATTTAAAAATATAAAGGCCAAAGTAGCAATGCAATGAATCTCCATCAATCTTAAACATCACTTGCTATGAAGTGTTTTCACCATTATCTTACCTTAAGGACAATAAAACCTTCACAGATGTAGCAGCTTTTGAATTAGTAATGGGCTCTCAAGGAAGACAAGAAACTTTGTTTTTTGTTTATATTAAAATTGTATTATAAAATGAAGAATGGCTGCTTAAGTAGAATATTTGAAGTAATAAAATAGGGCCTCTTATTCTCTTTTTATTCAATAAGTATGAGCTGCCTGCCATTTACCCAGTTTAATTTTGCTTTATAAGCTGTCTAGTCCTGTAAATAGAAAGACATTCTTCTCACTTGCTGCCACTGAATATTTCCAATTTATAAGCCAACCTAGGAAGATCCTTCTGTCCCTACTACAACCACAGTGAGGAGATGGGAGATGAACTGCAGCCCAGCATTTAGGGTTTCCTTTATTTCTACCAATTGCCCAACACTTTTGTTGATTACAGTAAAGAATTATTTTAAATTCCCAAATGGAAAGTTTATGTTTCCCACAATAATAATCTATACCTCAATGAGTAAGAAATGTCATTGACTCAAGGATATCACTGCTTAGATTGACTAAGAATTTAGATAATCTGCTTCAAAATTGACAACCACCTGGCAAGTGAATGAAAATACAGAAAGAAAAACAAATTAAGTGAGTATCCACTTCTGGTCATGATGGTGTTTCAAGGATTAGATTTACCCACCATATTTAAAACAAAAAGAAAAAGTATGAAATGAAAGTTGGATATTGGAAAACAGGCAATAGAAAACTGTAATCTTGGCAGAAAGGGAAACGAATAGGCAGGTTCTACATGTGCCCAATGGCAAAGCACAAGAAAGTCACCCAAACAGAACTCACGGCCTCCTTGTGTGAAGGAGACAGAGTCAGAGTTCGTGGTAGTTACTTTGTCAAGAATTAGTACATCAGAATATCAGAAGGAGCAACCCATGAAGAAAGCTGAAGAACTGTAGAGGAACACTTTCACGTCTTGTCCTCATGCCGATAAGTGTAGGTGTGTGAGAAAACAGCCTGAACCCCAGAAAAAAACACTTAGAAAGAGGAGGAATAATTCCTAAAATTGACCCAACCAGAGCACAAGAACTTACTAAAACAATAGGTATTGCTAACATTTTCAGAAGTGAATTACTTCAATAGTCAGCATAAGTCACATTTCATTTAATACTGTTTTGAATTGGCATAATCAAGCTAAAAACAAGCCTGGAAATAATGAATCAAATTGTTCTCAGTGAATCACAGAACAAACCAAAGCAAAATGTTAAAAGGACTATCAATAAAAACACATTCACACATGCACACACACATCTACCATACGTACACACACACACCTATCATAAAACCCTAAAATTCTCATCAGCAATTCATAAATTTAAGAAACATTAAAATTACAACAATGTGACCCACAATAAAAAAAATAAATCTGAGAAAGTCACTACCATCAGAATATCCCCTCAGGATTCATATGTTGGAAATTTAATCCTAAATGCCACAATGTGGGGAAGTAAATCTGGTGGGAAGTGTTTAATTGCTGATGGAGCAGATTAATGCCACAATAAAAATGGTTTCTCAGAGTAAATTCACATTCATCTCTTCCTTCCCACGTGTGGAAAAATGCATCCCTTCTCTTGCCCTTCTGTCTTCCACCATGTAAGAGTGTAGGATCACAGCTTCCCCTCCCTTCCAAAGCAGGTGCTCGGAGGCTCTTGCTAGACACCAAATGATGTTGCCTTGATCTTGTATTTTTTAGGCTCTATAGCTATAAGAAATATATTTCTGTTCTGTTCTATTTCCAGAGAGACGCTTTCTTCCTGGGCTCTGCTCTCACAATTCTCTGACTAGGCTCACTAGGCTTCTCATGTCTCTATGGCTAGAAGATGCAGCCCAGAACTATAATAGAAGGTCTAGTCCTTTGACATCTAAATGGAGGCCATTATGCCCCTATATCTCTGCCAAACACATCCCAGACATTTCCTGGACCCAGCAGAGCTGCACCTAGTGAGGCTGAGGATATCACTAATTGTGGGGAATAGTGCAACCTGGGATGCAAGGTGGTTCAAAGAAGGAATCACTGAAGTCATGCAGGCAATCAAGAAAGACTTTAATGATAATGTTTTGGAAAATAACTATGTTTCTGTGAAGAGGGCTGATTCATAGTAACATTATCAGTTGGTTGCTTTATCACAACCTTCTTCCAGTCATGTATATTCTCTCTTTTTCTGTACAGATGGTATTTCCCAAATCTTTAAGTTCTATTTTGCTTTTGACTTGTAATTCCACCTTTAAATTATTCATTTCCTTTTGAATTTCACTGTACTCAATCCTGTGAACCTATGCTGTAAGTTCAATACCTTGTCTAGAGATTTCTACAGAAAACATTGTACTTAAGCACTTATAAGTTTTTGCTTCTCTAAAGTATTATAAGATGAACACAGTTCAGACAAATTATTTGCCATTTAATAGTAAGGATGGATTTTACTCCTGTTTCTAAAACATGTTTCTAATTTCTTTCCAAAATCTCACCAGAAGGACCTTTACCAAATATAAGGCTAACTCCTATTGGAGATTACTTGGGTGTTTTCTAAAATGATTGAGGCTTTCATTACTCTTCTTTTTGCTTCCCAAATATTATCATAATCACCTTCCAGAGTCTTTTCATGGCATTGTCCTTAGTTCGTCAGGTCTAGACCTGAAGCAGAGTGGTAGAAGGGACTAGCAAGGAGGAAAGCTGCTCATCTCATGGTGATGAGAAGGCAGAAAACTGGAAAGGAAGAGCCCAGAGGGAAATAAACCCATCCAAGACCAGCACCCTTGGAACAGACCTCACTTTCCAGTAAGGCAGCTTAAGCCTTCATAATCCAGTCATTTTTGAAAAGCCCCCCATGAGCACTTGAGGCTGTTGGGGGATATCTAGATGTGAACCATGACAATAATCAAAGAAAATGAGCTCATCACTTCATAAAGTTATCTGCATCTAAAAAGAAAATCCTCCCAAGGACATCATTTGTAAAGGTTCAAGCATCAATACTTTCTCCCACAAATCAGATCCAAAGTAAAGATTTTTACTCGTACAATCTCAGTTATTAATCATAGTGACATGTTTTTCCTGGTCAGTGCAATAAATATAGATGATATAGCAATCCAAACAGCTCTCCAAAGGAGTTGAAAAGTGTAAGTGGTGATCTATCTCTGCCTCTGTCTCTGTCTCTCTATATCTCTATCTACCTCTATCTCTACCTATCTCTATCTAGCTGAAAGTCATATATCCCCACTCAGTGAAATAATAAACTGCTGTGACACCCAGTGACATAATAAATCTCAAAATGATGAGTAATGAGAGGGAAAAAGCCAAATAAAAAGTATCACATAATGTTCTATTCCATTTATATAATATTCTACAAAATATGATCTAATCTATAATGGCAGAAAACAGACCATTAGTTGCCTGAGAATGGAGAAGGATAAACTAGATAGAAGTGGGATAAATTTGAGTATGATGGATAGATTCATCATCTTGACTGTGATGAGCATTTTGATGGCATATACAGTATATGTCAAAAGTCTTCAAAATGTACAATGTAAATATGTGCAACTCATTTTACTTTTGCTGGTCCAGCTCAGGTCTTTTGATTTTAACTGTTCTTGTGAGAGTGAGATGATTGGTGAGCTGAAAGTTGGCTGGTCTAGAATTACTTTGGTTGAGCTGCTCTATCTCAGGGCAATGGTCTCTAGTCCTCCAGTAGGCTGGTGCAGACTTGCTGTACTGATGGTAGCACAGGTCCCGGAAATTGATCAGACACTGCAACACTGCCCAGTGCCTGCATTCGGTCTGATGTCACCATCAGCGGAGCTTTGTTGTGTTTACCCACGCAAGAAAACATCAGCCTGGATTCCATGAGGTTGATAAATGGACTCAAATTATTGATGAACTCACATTTCAGGGGTTATTGGCACAACATAACAATATTTGGGGTATATAAAAATAATCCAGCTACTCCATATGTTTCAAAAACAATCGCCAAATACTGAGTTGCACTTTGTGATCTCAGTGCTATTTTACATAATATCTTGAAACAATAAAAGTATAGCTCAGGTATAAAGGGAAGACTTAGTCTTATTAATCTTTAATTTTCTGGGAGATTATTTTCCTCATATATTTCTACTTTGATTTAACCATCTCCTGTCCAAAATGTTTCTAATATTTCATGTCTTTATCTACTTAAAATTGAGGCTGGACCCCGAGGGACTCTTTTTTTTTTTTTTTTTTTTTTTTTGGTTTTT
>NW_004955443.1:17724617-17748281 GCF_000276665.1 Chinchilla lanigera | reverse complement strand
ATAGCATTCCTATACACAATCATTCTAATTCTTTTTTTTTTTGGTTTTTCTCCGGTACCAGGAACCGAACTCACGACCTTGCACTTGCCAGGCAGGTGCTTTGCCGCTGAGCTAAATCCCCAGCCCCTCCGAGGTACTCTTTAAATTGCATACCATCTCGCTATTTTTTAGATGAAACTATGTATCTCTCAAATAATTATGCAGCTAATATTTGATTTACACATTTCAATATGGTATAAATTGTATCCAAATTAATATTGACTTCGGGGTAATTGGAAGGTATTTTACTTTCTTTTTCTCTTTGAATGTAAGATCCTGTAGAAATAAGTTACCTGATCAATACATGACAAACAAAGAATCAATGATGCTTTGGAGAGCTAATAGTGGGTAACTTAAATCTCTAGCTGCCTAAACCCTCCAGGCTTGCTTTAAAAATCTCCATAAATGCTACCACTCATGCATTATAGAAGGATAAAGTGGAAAACTCTGAGCTTCTTATAATTATAAAATTTATTCTCTTTATCTAAAAATAAACCTAGTTAGAAAAGGATTTTGAACATTTGGAAGAAAATAGTGCATTTAAAGACTTAATTGGTACTGTAGTGGGAAATTATTTTCAGCAAGTTGGTATAATATTTCTTCATTGAATAATTCAAAATGGAGAAAATTTAAAAGCCACAAATGTTGAGTAATTTACCAGAGTGGGGGAATTAACAAAACATTTTAATTATTATTTGAGTATAAATTACTTATTATGTTACAAATATGTCACCTTAATTAAACCTACTTAAATCCAATAGATTAATGGATCAAGATTCATCTTTCCATCTCTCAGGCACAGAGTGTATTGGCCATTCATTTGCTAAGCTACCCATTACCTTTGAATGGCCTCTGTTTTTATTAATTGTCCTGCTGGTAAACCTTGTCAGCCCACAATAGGAAACAGAAATCTTGCAATGCCAGGCTCCTGTGAAGCTGCATTTAATGCACGCAGTTTAGGTTTTATTGTCAAGTGAACTAACAAGACAGATTCAACGTGAACGCTATCAGATAATACCTCTTCTAACAAAGGCATTGTCAAATCCATCTAGTTCTTTAGAGCTTTTGACTTCTGGTTTTGGTAGTTGTAGGCGCCTAGAGGCACTCACTATGTTATCATTACCAAAGCTTCCATGATAAAATGCAGAAACCCTATTAAATTTGAATTTAAGATAAATATTTGATAATGCCACTCTAAAGCACACTTCAAGTATTTCACGGCCATGCTTCACTAAAAATAAGCGTTTTCTCTTTCCAAACTTGTGTTTTTCTTTACTAACTCTGATAACTTTTGCTTGGCCCCATTTAACTGCTTAGCCTCAGAAACGATTTGTATCCCTTCTGGAGAGTGGTGAAACACCTAAATTATATTAGAAAATACTTTTAGTTTAAACTGACTAAAATTACTTTATTGCTTATTAAATTTGTGATAACAAGGCTCTTTGATATAGTAGAGAATAGATACAAAAAGTTACTGAGTAAACTTTACATGTGTCACTTGCTTGTCCTTTCCCAAACAATAAAAACTAGCAATAATAATAATTTCTCTTCATTAAGACACTGGGGCATTTCCTTGTCCACAGAGCCATAAAATCATTGAGAATGGCTAAGCCTAGAGGTCATCCAGTAGGTGAAGCTTTGAAATTGACTTTATTGTTGTAAAAAGATGATGCATCTTGAGGTGGCAAGGGCCTCTGCCACTCTGGCTATGAAATCTAGTTTTATAATATCACCCACCTGTCCACTAATATCAAGAGTTACAAACTGGATGTTCTCTAAATAGCTTTCAGATCTAGAGGGGCAACCAGAGTGAGTCAATCCACAGTGATGCTAGGCTGTGGTTAATTTATCATCTTTGTATCCAGCACATGAAGAAAGGAACCATGAGATAAGGAAATTCTCCAAGAAGAATGTTTTCCATAAAAGAGATGTAAGTGGACACAGCATCAAAATTCAGAGATTGTTGGTAATTTCTAAGAGATGAGTTAACTTAGAAAAAGATCAGATAACCTCAAGGAAAGAGATTAGTATAACGCTGCACACATTTTCTACATACCTTCTTCCAGCCTTCTCCAAAGGGACCTATCACTATTTCCTAGGGTAACTTTGCCCAGAGGACAACCAAAGATATAGAACATGCAGTGATTGACAACTGCTTTAAAAGAACAGTAATTTCATGTATTAAATTTTGCATGTAGGGGCTGGGGATTTAGCTCAGTGGCACAGCGCGTGCCTGGCAAGTGCAAGGTCATGAGTTTGATTCCCGATACCGGAAAACAAAACAAAACAAAACAAATTTGCATGTTTCTAGAGGTCAGATGACACATGGACCTTGGCTGGGATCTTCTACACATTGATCCCACTTATCTATAAGTATAATCTGTGGTTATATACTAATAACTAATGTATGGTTAGAAGAAATATGATAGGCAAATGGCAGAGAATATAAATTGGCTCTTTGACTTGTGGAATTATATAAATAACCAAGTTGATTATTTTGTATCAAAATAGTAACCCAAGGTTGAGAATGTGTCCATGAGCCAGGCATGGTGACAGGTGCATATAATCCATACTGATCAGGAGGCTGAAGTAGGAGTCTTTCTTGAGCCCAGGAATTGTAGGTCAACCTGTACAACATAACAATACCCTGTCTCTTAAACATATATGAACACTGAAAACTTATTGGAATTGAAGTACAAGGAAGAAAATGGTTACTGTACTTACTGAGCTATTGATTTTGAGTATCAAGGTAATCTAGGCTTTCTCATTTGATCTGGAAAGAGAAACAGGAAAACTAAAGGTTTTTTGAAGTGCCTTCTAGTAGTACCATATCTTTAGGAAGTAAATGGATAGTAAAAGCATCACAATAAAAGTGAAATATATAAGGACTTCCTTAGAAATTTTAGTGTTGAGTTACTAACTCAGTAACCAGCTGAGATCAAAGTAAATATGAATCACACATCTGAAAAGCCTCAAAAGACGATATGGCTTTTAAAAAGTCGTAGAAATAAGGAATGTGGTATGTGTCTTATCATCGTTCATATATTATCCATCTGCTATCATCTATCTATCTATCTATCTATCTATCTATCTATCTATCTATCTATCTATTTATTTATATGTCCATCCCTCTATCTGGCTCATTTTCCACTTCTATTGTATATAGGATCTGTTCGGTGGAATTTCACTTTATTTAATACATACATTAAAAATTCAAGATCCAGTTTTGACTGTGTAATAGTTCAGGTTACTATAACAAAAACATCCATAGACTGGTAGCTTAACAAACATTTAGATCCAGTGTTGACATAGCTATTTAGTGAGAGAGAGACAGACAGAGACAGAGAGACACAGAGAGACAGAGACAGAGACAGAGAGTTTAGTCTCGTTTTCATCAGCTAAGGACAATAATCCCATACAAATAGCCCCACCCTGATGACTTCATCTAAACCTAATTAACCCCTTCAGAACCAGTCTTCTATACCAACCCACTCGGGACTAGGTTTTCAATGTATGGATTTTTAGAGAACAGAAACACAGTACCTATAACAACTGGTACATAGCACAAATGGCTATTACACAGAAACCGTGGACTAGTAGAGTCAGTAACTGATTTTATCTTTTTATAGGAAAAAGTGATCATTTTTCAATTGCACAAGGAATAATTATGTTCTATTTGCTTTGGTTCATCTTGTTTGCAAGTTTAAATACAGAAGAAATGATATATTAATATTTGGGGGCTAATATTAAGACCTGAGTTTGAATGGAAATTCATGATTTGTAGTGATCTAATGTCTAATTCACTGTTTTGATATTTGTAAATAATCCTCATTTTGAATCTTGTCTTGCTGAGTTAAAAGTCATAAAATTAATTTCTTTTCCTTGCTACTCAGTTTTGAGGAAGTGATGCATGTTCTGCTATTCAGACATTCTTATACTGCCTAAGATCTGGGATAAAATGAAATGATGCCTATATGAGAGGTAAATGACCTTTGAAATATGTAAGGATCGACATTACTGAATCTCTGTTAAAGGCAGGAACAGTAAGTTTAGGTTCACTCTTACTCATTTCGTTTACACAGTGAGAGTGCTAAAAGGACACCTACAGAGAAACCCAGCCATGACACGGGCCTTAGCTACTGTCCAGACAGACCTTCAAAATCTCACATTTCCTTTTCCATAGATTCTCTGAGCCAGGTAGAACTTTTTAAAATAAATATCTCTTTTGTTATGCTGGAACATGGTCTTCAAATCAAACCAGCTGTGGTATGAATGTCATTTATCAACCCTCAAATTTATTTTACTGAAAGATAATTCTACTATATTCTCCTGGAAACTCGCTTATTCTCAGCAGTTCACCAGTCTCTTAATGGCACCAAAAATTTAGAGGAACAGGGCTCTAACCTTTCAAGTTCTGTATTAACTTTATCTCCTTTTCTATTTTTGCTTGCCAGCCCACTCAGCTTGAAGATTCATGCTTTTCCTAAATATAAAATAGCTTCCACAACAATATAAGAAAATGCTCCAAATTATCCATACTCAGTGATACTTAAAAATATAATTTAGTACTGGCATAAAAGGAGTTGAATAATAGCATACACTATATCTTAAAAATAGCACCCAAAATAAAACAAGACAAAAATGTACTCAGGTTAAATGACATAATGGTATAACTGTCTTGAGATTTAGATTCCAATTCCAGAATTTGTTTTGAACACCAGTTCTTCTACTTATGAGCACACTTGGACAAATTTCTTAAAATTTTTGTCAATATCCTCATCCATGCAAAGGCAGTGCTAGCATATGGTTTTCATAAGAATGCCAACATCTATTAATATATCTGCTTAGGTAATGCCTGGAATTTAGGCAGAATGTGAGAGATACCATGTCCCTCTCATCCTTTGTTTTTCCTCTGATGCCTATTCTGGCATCCTTCTTTAAGGTTGATTTAGCTCTTTTGTAG
Organism: Chinchilla lanigera; assembly: GCF_000276665.1. NCBI lineage: Eukaryota > Metazoa > Chordata > Mammalia > Rodentia > Chinchillidae > Chinchilla > Chinchilla lanigera. Next base: position 17,743,279 of record NW_004955443.1, on the reverse strand, counting down.
ACTATTGGAACTGACTCTGGATTTGGTTTTCCTTTTTGGTTTGTTTTCATCATGCATACTATCCCATCCATTGTTGAAAAAAAAATTATTAGCTAAAAGTGAGGTTGTAGTTACATTTCTCTTATTCAGTATTTTCTTATTGTCTCTCAAACATAAATTATGTTTTCTATTTGTAATCCAATGATTTAAAAAAATATTACCTCATGACAAGTGTCCAGGTGTTCCTCTCACTGTTTAATAGGGCAGTTTTTAAATTCCAATTTCCCTCTATCCCCTATGATTTTTAAAATGGCCCCCACATTTAAAATATTTGTATCCTTCTTTCCTTCCTTCTTTTCCAGAGTGCTTTTCAGTTTGTTGTTCAAAGATATCACCTGTCATCAATGGTAGACCCTCAGGAAGTCTTTCTTAAATATTCAATCCTAATGATGTCTTTATTGCTCTTGGCCTTTTATTTATGAATATCTCTGCCTTTATTGGTCATCTCTATTATCTTGCTAATTTTGACTTTACCTTTCATATACAATTTGATGCTAAATTATTTAAAAGTATATGCTCTCAGTATCCAAAAAAATTAAAATTATCTAATCTAAGAATAGTTTTTCAAATATTGCATCTAGACCTCAGTGGAGAGCGACTCTGTAATCTGAATATGAAGACCCTCTGTGATTACTCTGGAAATCAGCCTTTACTTTAATATAACATTAACGTCATACTTATGTCCTTTAGGATGCTGTAAAAAATTGCCACAGATTGAGTAGCTTATTTCCCATCGCTCATGAAACCGGTGGTCTAAGATCAATATGGTGGTAGGCCCAGTGCCTTCCAAGGACTCTCTTCCTGGTTTACAGATGACCATCTTTTAATTTGTTCCTCGTATGACCAAAAGAGCAGAAGACAGAGAACAAGACTTCCTTTCTGTTCGTTTCTGAAGGGCCTGTCTTCATGACATAAGTACTACCTAAAGACCCTATTTCTGAGTGCTACCAGATTGAGCATTCAGTGCTTAACATAGGGATTTTGAGGAACCCAAACATTCTATCCGTAACATATACTAGTTGTAAAGTGAGTTAATGCTGAAACTTAAAATATATTACCTTCCTGACTGTTCAGGTGCTGGTCTATTAGGCTCAGATAGAAAAATGCAAATTTTCAATGTTAAATATCTTTTAAAAACTATTCTTAATTTTTAAAAACTATTCTTAATTTTTAAATATCTTTAAAAACTATTCTTAATTTTTAAATATCTTTTAAAAACTATTCTTAATTTTTTGACACATAATGATAATATCTATATAACTGGGCATGGTAGCTCACATCTGTAACCCCTGTACTCTAGGGGGTGAGGTAGTAGGATCACAAGTTCAAGCCTAGCCTGGGGAAGGTAGTTACTTAGCAAGACCTTGTGTCAAAATGAAAAGTAGAAAGGGCTGGAAATGTAACCTCAGTGTAAAGAACTTGCATTCTAGTACCATAAAAATTTAGCAGTTATATAAATTTGGTTTAGAAATAGGATCCTAGGAACTTGTAAAGAATCTAATGTGCTACTATGTAATGTCTTGATTCATATATGTATTGTGTAGGATTCAAATCAGGGTAAACAAATATATTTCCTTAAATATTATCTCTTCTTTGTGAGGTGAAATATTTAAAGTCTCTTCTTCTGGCTCTTTGAAATATATAATACAGTACCATTTTCAGTGTACTGGTAACATCACCCTAATAATAAAATGAGAATTTATAGATGAAACTGGAGAGCATTTACTAGCTAAATAAAATAAACCAGCACAGAAAGACAAGTACTCTAGGACATCATGTACTTGTGGAATATAAAATTATTGATCCCGCAGAAGTTGAGAGTAGCATGGTGGTCATCACAAGCTTTGGAACATGGTAGGGAGAGAGTTTTGGGGAAATTGCTTAACAGGTACTGCTGTGTGTAAGAATCCTGTTGGTGAATGCTGCAAGAGGTTCTTGAAATTAGAAATCACTCCACAAATCATTAGGAGGCAATAAATACAATGTTTTATTCACAGAAATGAAAACTAGATAAATATAATTTTGAAGGGTACTTGGTTACTTCTCCTGAAAGGTAGCTGTGAAATGGCTTTCTATGTCAGTACAGTGCATACCAGAGTGTAAATGGAACCTAAGCATTCACAAAGGCAATTAATTTTCTTTTTATGTTGTTACAATCATGGTGGCAGTGTACCTTCAGAAAATGTAAATGTATAATTATTTGAGGGATTAAGGAAGAATACATTGCTATGTTGGCCAGTGAACACTGTGTAAATTAGACTCAAACAATTTGAAATTTACAGCTACCTACGATGTTTCGGTTTCACGATTTACTGCATTTCTGAAGCCCAAACTTCCTCTATTTGAAATATTTGCTTACCTTATCTGGTCTAAAACAATAAACTCCAGAAAGTGCTATTATTTTTGAAAAGGGCAATAACACAAATGCTTTTGAGTTGGCATCATTTGTGCCCTCGATATATTCCAAAGACCCCTGGTTATTAGATCCTTTACAACTTCCCAGGAACCTATTTCTGAGCCAAATTACATAGAAAACTCATAACAGTGGAAATTCATAATAGAAGTAACACCACACTGCCAGTGTTCAATGAGAAGGAATTGCTTGGCCAGCAGTCCACAATGGAATGAGCACTGACAATGTTGTATGTGTACAGTCCCCTTCGATTTATGTTGAGGACAGCTGCAGGAAAAGGAAGAGAAAAGCAACTACAGCATGGATGAAGGAAACTAAACATTGTGAACATGTCTAAGGGTCAGAATGGACTTTCAAAGTGAATTTCAAGGACATTAAATGGTGGTTAGTTGGGTAACATTTTAGAATATTTTAATTAAATCACTGTGGCTCAGGGTTGAAATCTGAAATCTTCCCTAAGGATCTAAATTGGACACAGATAGCTCATCAAATTGACACTCTGATTCCTTTTCATTAATGGAAGTCTGTGTCTGTGCTTCACTGTGGACTGATATTCCTTCTGGAAAAGTGCAATTAGGAGGGCAAAGTAGCATATTTAGTTTAAAGGTCTTTTCTGTTAAAAAAAAAAAAAAAAAGTGGCTTAATCATTCCTGGATGACTCTAGAGAACAGATCCGGGCCTGATGAATGGCACTGAGGGGGCAATCGTGTTTGCCTTAATATAGAAGATATAGTCTTGGAACTGCTCGTTAGCTGGAATAATGTGACTTTCAAGGTCGGAAGATCCCTGCCAAAATGATGCTTCATAGGTGTACAATTTTGTATTTTCTAATTATGTGAGGATGCCTTAAAGTTACTTTAAGTAAGAATTTTCATGATGTTAACTATTTTACTCTGACAAGATTGAGCTAATAATTTTAATAGATGTACAAAACCCTCTGATTTCATATTCTTTTATTTTCATTATCAAACATATTAGTATAATATAATATCTTTGCATTTGTATAATATAATATCTTTGCATTTGTATTTGTACATATCAGTATAATATAATGGCTTTGCATTTCTATTGCATTTCATTCCATGTATTGAACATGGAATGAAAACATAGATAATATCATTTCTATGCATTAGCATCTTTATAATTAGGATAAGATGGAAGGCAGTATTAAAGACATTGTTTTCATATGCATAATTGCACATGGTATTATCTCTAATTCCAATTGTCTTACATGATGCTCACACAGACACACAACATTTAGAGCCTCTATATTAGCAAAAGCAATTTGTCATGGTGACTTTTAATAAGGGGGGCTGGAGTAAACTGAAAAGAATAAATTGAGTGATAACAAAACAATTACTAAACATTATTTTTTCCCCTTAGACTTCAGTTTCGTTTTTGTTTCAATGAGAAGTTACTCCCTTAGAGCTCAATTTCTCCTTCAACTTGGTGATTCTTTGATATGCTGGAATTAGGTTCCATTTTTATGTGACCCTTCACAGAGATGCATAAGATAACAGAGGGATACATTTGATATGTAACTGGGTTTCATCAAAGGGGAATGACCGATGCATTTACTAAAAGCATCAGAACAAACTTTGATCCGAAGACAAAAGAAATGGGAAAGATTAAGTGTAGACAGACTTGTCTCTAGAGGCAAAATTCTGACTGAAACAGCAGAATTCTTGCATTGGTGTAGATACTTCTTTCTGGTCAAGTTACTCATTTTTATGTATTGAAGTGGGTAAGGAAATAAAAATGAAGGCTTGATTTGTTTAGATGTCTTTTTGGTGAATCTAAGTGAAGTCAAGGGTGATACAATCTGTTCAACAGGGAATAAAATTTAAGAATTGGAGAAGATACAGTTCTTTGTGGTTTGTCTGCATTGCTATCTCTTGGCAATGATTTTTTGCAATTTGACATTAAGACACTTTAATAACTTTATAAGAACTTGATTCTTTAAAAAATAAAACAGCGGTAATTTCTTAGTGATCCATTTCCTGCTAACAAATATGGCAGAGGAATTATTTGTGTAGGAAAGAAACTTAATCAAAAGGGAAAGAACATCTTATTGAGATGGAAGGATTGATGATATTGATACAATATTTACTTGCCCATTTTTTACTCAATAATTTAAGAAGCATGTGTGTAGCTTATACTCTATACTGCACATTTTCCAGTATCTTAAGAGATAATGTACTTAACATTCTTAACATCGATGTACAGTAGATACCTTCAGTCCAAATTCGTAGTTGAAAAAAAAATGCAAAACTAATTTATTCAAATTAACAAGCTATTAAGGGGTGAGGTTGGGGATCAAGTGCAGGGAATCTGGTTTTAGTTTCTTACCTCTTATCCATTTCATTTTGTTTTATTAAGTGGTATTTAAATATATGTTAAGCTTTACTGAATTATTTTAAAAATCCTAAATAATATTTACTCATTATGCTTAGCTATAGAAATTTCAAACTAATTAAAAAATGAATTTACTTACTCTTAATGTTTGTGACATTAAAGAGAGCAAAATCAATTATCTCTTACAAAGATTACTGTGGAAATCATCACACATATAAACACAAAAGTCCAATCTGTGAGATGCATTACATTTTTATGTCACTCAGAGGTCAGTGCTTGGTTTAAAAATTTCCTGAGAATTTATTTCTCTAAGATATCAGGATTATTGATTCATTCTTTCTACAAATACTAAAGAGTGTTTATAGAGTGTTTATGATTTTATAGTGAGTAGTACAACAAGAAGTTTCTGAGGATTAGAGATTAGTTAAGAAGGCAAAATTCTAATTTTTGAGAAGCTAAATAATAACCTAAGGAATGGAAAAATACAGACTGTGGTAAAATAAATGCCTGGTTTTACTTTTCATAACTTTCTTATTGATCTGCTATAGTCTATGAAATGATATGATATTTAATGTATTTCTAGAATGACTTATGTTTATATTAAATTTGAAATGTATGTTAAAAGAATTTAAATGATTGGAATGACTTTTCTGAGAAAAATTCATTATTCTTAGACTGTGAGAGTGAAATATTACTGCAATTGCTTTAGATACTGATCACATGACTTTGAAACTAAATTATAAATATAGATTATCACTTTTAGTTATCAAATGCAGTTTGTGACACTGTTTATAAGGTACTCGGTATTGGAACTTAGAGAAAATGAAAGAGTAAATACTAAAATTGAACAAACTTAAAAGTATGACTACATCTTATTATTTTACTAAACTTGCATACTAAGAAATTCTCACTTCATTTTTTATCAAGCCATATCGGTTACTGGATTTGTGACCTTTTATTGACTTTCTATGGATTCCATAATAAAATACTACAAATTTGGTGGCATAAACTTCAGAAACTTATGTTCTCAGAGTTCCGGAGGATAAAAGCAGGATTAGTTTCTTCTGAGATCTCTCTTCCTGGACTGCAAGTGGCGCTCTTCTGGCCATGTCCTCACATGATCTTTCTTCTTCTCTACACACCTCACAAGTACACAAATTTCCTTTTTTGATAAAGGAACCAGTCAGAGTGAATCAAAGGCCACCTGATGGCCTCAGTCTAACCTGGTCACTTCTTAAAAGATCTACTGTCCAAATACAGTCCGAATTTGAAGCAGTGGGCATGTGAATTTGAACCCTTAAATTTGGAGTAGAGGCAAATTTCAGCTCATCGTATAATATGCCTCATGCAAGTTCAAGAACATGTTAGATTTAGATAATAATATAAACAAAAAGACACATGAATCAAAAGTATTAAGATGCCTAGAATAAAATATAAAATGAAAACACAAGTAAGGTCTGAACTGACTGAGAGGATTTGTTGAACAAAAGAGTACTTTGAGTATTTGAGCCGTCTTAACAGGTATGGAGGAGTTACCCATGGTTTTGTGAGAAATTTTAAAATTAGACTCATGGCAATAAAAAGCTAAGGAATAGCAACTAAATTAAAGCGGAAAAGATTTTTGGCTGTGTATGAAGTAGAATTACTGAAACAGAAAATTGCTCAAAAAGTTTTGTAATTTTATCTTGGCTTTCTAAAAAAATCACATTAAAACATATAACAAGGAAGCTTTATAGGTTTATGAGGTTTACAGATTATCTCACTTACCACTTGTTTAGACATCAGACAGTTAATTACATGAACATTAATATTTCATAGTAGCATTCTAGATTTGGATAATATCAAGCAAAAGTTTTACTCATGCAAAAAGTATGGCAACTTTAGTAAAAGATTCTATTTCTGATCCAATCCATTCTCTATATTGCCATTGAAATAAGTAATTTGCTTAAAAAATTCCAGACTCTCATATTTTCCATAAATTAACCAGGCACTTTGTTGTCCTCGTAATTTAGTTCTCCTTTATCTTTATCACTAACTCAAAAATCTAATGCCAGCTTCTACTAAGCAAATGTCTTTGGAGTTGGAGCAATTCCTATTTATTTGTTCTTTTTGTTTTTCTTTCCTGAATCTTCCACTTTTTAATGTATTCCTTATTGTCTACACTAATTCTATTTACATTTTATGATTATCATGCAAATTATATCTTTTCCAAGACATTTTCATATGTTGGATTAGGCTGAGGGTATAGCTTTATTATAGATCTCATTTTTTAATATTTTATTTTCCTGCACAAATTAGCACTTATTTTACATTATTTTATAGTTCATGTTAGCTTATCTTACATTATTAAAAAGTTGGAAACCTAAAAAAAGAACAGACTTTAAAATTACAAAGAATTTCAATAGAATAGTAGTCAATTATGAGTACTTGTGAGATATTCTTTTTATATCTTTGAAATCAAGTGTTTTTTCTCCTTGAAACTATTGAGAGAATGATGCCTGCTTCATGTTTAATTAAAAACATGGGATCTTATAATGCCCAAGATGTAATTTATTTATTTATTCTTGCTCTTATTTCTCCATCTCTTTGACATCCTTCACATTTTCTACTGTTTAGTTTAGTTGAAGAGTTTTTTCTCTTTCCCAATATATAGCACACACTCCAAAATCACTTGTTTAATATCCTGTCTGTATCAGTAAGATGCAAGCTGGAAAACAATCTCTTCCAGGTATTTTGATCAGCAAGGAATTTAATACAGAAAAGTTCTCAAAGAAATTTCAGGAATTTGAAAGTCTTGGGGGAGAAAGATAAATAAAATGAATAGTGATGCTATTCAGAGTTAAGAGCAAGTTACTACTGTCCACTAGGCATATGGGAGCCAATGAGAAAAAGACAATGCTGTCAGGAGATTTATAACAATATGGATTAAGGTAGGAATGAAGCAGTTGGTATTTCTGGGAAAATAAGAGTCCCCACTTCTTCTGATGCCAAAGGAGTCTAGAAGCCACAATTTCTAATGCTTTCTCTAGAAGCAGAAGTCTTCTAATTTTCTAATAGGAAGCAAGTATTCCCCCAGTGGGAATAATTAATCAGAACTCAGGTGGAAAGGGATCAGGTAAAGAAATCTGAGACTCTTATTTTGGCAGGAGTAGGACTATGCTTGCCAGGCTTTCAGGTTGTACTATAACAACAAACAACTTCAAGATATCAATTGTTTAAACAAGTATAATGTATTTACATTTCCAGTACATATTGACAGTTTGCATGCAGTGGAAGTTTTGTGTTCATTTTCAGGCTTCAGAAGTAACATAAATTTAAGTTACATCACTCTCAGTACAAAGGAGAAGAGTCAAATTGCTGATGGAAACACAAAATGGATTTAAAAGATTTTTCTTTCAACCAGCCTTTTTCATTTCAACTTACATTCCACTGGATAGTCACTTGAATGGCCGACCCTCACACTGTGAGTTAATTAATTTCTTTAAAGGAAAGCATGAAACTTATGAGAAAACAGAAAATGATATGAAATGCTCTCATAGGTAAATAGAGAAGGATATACTTGAAAATAATAATGCCACGTGCCACAGTCTGCCTCCTTTTTAAATTCTTTTTTATTTTAAAGAAATGAAAAATAAACAATCAAGCCAATGGTATAAAATTAGAGAAAAAGATTGTAGGAGAGTAACAATGTTTAGTACGTTCCATATTTGCATTATCTTCAAAGTAGTTGCTCAGAATACAAGATACAGGAGTGAAAAACTGATGAAATAATGTAGGGATAAACCTTCCTTTCAGTGAGCTAACAGCATTTGGAAGCATAACTATCTTAACTGTGGTGGATATATATTTATATATATGTGTGTGTATACATATATATACATATACATATATATGTATATGTATATATGTGTGTGTGTGTGTGTGTGTGTGTATATATATATATATATATATATATATATATATATATATCTCCACTTGTCTAATTTTTCCCTGTTCATGAAAAGAAGATGCAAGATTCTTCAACAGGAAAGAAGCTGAAAATCTCCATGTAGTCTCAGCAGTGGCGCAGAGCCATAATTCTTTCAATAGTCTTGCCAAAACTTTGAAAAAGCCCTAAGATTATACTCTATAAACTCCCAAGATACATCATAAAATAGTAATAATGACACTCCAAGTGAGAAATAACAAGAACTATAGATACACAGAAATTATGGGTCTATAGAAATTATATATCATCTCTTGGTTACCCCAACCCCCACATTTGAGTAGGAATTATTCCTCAATTAAGCTTCAGCCCTAGTTCATGAGAGCTGTTTCCTCCTTGGTTCTTGGCTCTTGACTCTTGACCTCTGAGAATTCCTTTCTTTTTTACTGTCTTTCTTGGCCTAATACAAAGAGAACATTAGATAATATGACTTCTTTTAAAACAGAGATTGTTCTCCAGTTTTATCTCACCATAAAAACTTGACAGCCTAAATATTATTTTATATTTTGCAGAGTCACAGTATCTTTTCCTTTAGTTTGGCAGTTATTTTTGGCAGTAAAACTCACAACTGTGTCAGCTTTGTATTTATTTGATTCCAATAAGACTGGTTGTTCTAATAAGTTGACGAAAAATTCTTTTGGATTTATGCATCTTTCTAAACTAAGACACAGTTCACTTGAGTTGATCATTCTTTAATGGAAGCATCACACCCTTTATCTCTTTTCCTGGAACATTTTTTACATCTGTAAGGATTTTACTACATGAGTAAAATTAAATTTCTTGAAAAGGAGCATAAGGTAGGTACATCATGCCCGTATTTAATTTTTAGGAGCATTTCTATGAGTTAATTATTTATTTTAATTTTATGAGTTTTGTTGTATTATACAGTGTGCACTTAGAAGGAAAATAAATGTAAATAGTATAAGGTACTGAATTTTTAATATATATTGAGTGTTTATGTTAAACAATATTTTCAACATCAACTTTTTTTTGTTTAAAAAATCTAAAAAATAACTGGATAAATTCTTATATGAACTAAAATGAAACTACAAATAAAACAATTCTACAACAAAAATAATCTTTGCTTCAATTAGGAAATCTAAAGCAGTCTTCATGCATGAAAACAGCATGTTCCATACACAAGTATCACTTAGAATTAGAGCACCCATGTTTTGTTTTCCTATCTTTTTTTGTAGGACATACTTGATATCGCACTGATACTTTTGCTTTGTTACAAGGTTTTTGTGATGTTTCACCTTTCTGTTTACTGGTCTACTCCAGACATTCTTGCAGTTCCTTGGGCAGATACATATTGTTCTTCCTCTATTGTAATTGCCCTGTTATTCCAGTACCAAATTCTCTCTATGATAATTTATGCTTGCTGTTTTGTATGTAGACTATGATACAACTTATTCTTGCCATGTTTAGAGTTGAATGAAATACAACCATTAGCCAATCCTTAGTTGCTTCATAACTCATCAACAGCATCTAATCTACTTTTTATTTTGTTGTAAAATGTGACCAATTCTGGCTTCATTTGTATTGAAGATTCACTATCAGTCTTACCATCATGGTGCAGTTTTGACACTATCAATACTATTTTGTTTTCCTTCACCATATATGAGGCCTATGTTATGTCTTCCTGAAATCAAAGATTCTCTGTTGTGAAATTACAACAATTTTTAAGGAATCTCTACATGATCTTGTGAATAGTTCCTGTCTGGTCAACTGGTTTTTTTTGTGTGTGTGTGCATTTGAGACAGGGTCTCTCTATGAAGCCCAAGCTGGTCTTGAAGTCACAACGATTCTCCTGCCTTAGCCTCCCCAGTGCTGGGATTATAGGCACATACCACCATGCCTGGCTCAACTGTTTTTCTTTTAACAAAGGTAACATCAGAGGGCAACTAGTGAACCAATTTTTAAATATGACATTTCTATTGCTTTTTGAAATAAGTGCACCATGTCTGTTCACAATATTATACAGTTCATTATGGCACAAATAAAGACCTGGTGGCTGTGATCAAGACTAAATTTCTAAATTTGAGGTATAAAATACCTTTGCATCTACAAGGGCATATACTTTTATACTACATGTGGAAGGTTATTTGGCATATATTGCTGAAAGATTCAACAACTGTGAAATGATGCAACTTGTTCTTCAATTGTCATGTATTTGGACTGTGTATAAATTTCTTGATGGTTCGAAACAAAGCTTTCAACAAATAAGTGAATAGCAGTCAAGTTGTGAGGTTGTTTTTCTTTCTTGTGGGTGCTTTTTGTTCCCAAAACATAGGTAATTGTGAAGGAAACCAAATGTCTTGAGTGTTTTTGTTGTTCAAAAAATCTCAGCACCACATCTGCAAGTACTTTAGTTTCTGATGATTAGATGGATAAAGTCTTGCCATATAAAACAGACCTATGAAGACTTTTAGTTCAGATAGTGAGGTATCCTGACAAATATATTTTTGAGTATTATTATGGGTGCATATAGAATATTTTACTTGTATTTCATTATTAGTGTATTTCATAACACCTTGCAGCATATTACAAATAATTTCCAACATTGAATCACAGTCTAAGCATTCCATCCAATAGGTTTCAACACTAGCAAGAACCTAATAATATTTTCTGACCAAGTTCTAACACTGGATCCTTCAGGTATATGTGAACATTTTGTAGCATCTCAATTAGTCAAATATGTATTTACATTACTGTTTTCTTGTTCATGTGAATCAAAGTCTTCATTCTGTACTTTTCTGCCATTTCTTATTCTGTCTCACAACATGATCCAGGTCTCCACTGGTCACCAAATCAACTAATGAATCACTTTAAACTCCTCCCAAATTACAAAAGTGGATTTTCTTGTAACATTGTACTGAATTGAGATAATTATACAAGCAAAACAAATTATAAATGCAAAAAGAAATGTAACACAGAGCATAAGGTGGGTAAAACCTGTAGATATGCTGACACATATATATACACTTTGGCATTTGTCTCCCAAGTGGGTGAATACAAAGACCTCTTCCTGTCCATCCCTGTGCAGCTGCTGGTATCCATTACACTAAGTAAATATTTTCATTAGAAACCTATAGTATGGGTGTATTCCCCCAAAACTTTTGCAATTAAGAGTGAATTAAGAGTTCTAGTATTTTTACAAAATCACTGCCAATCACGTCTTGGATTTGGTATTTTCCTACTCCATCTCTGTAACATGTCATCTTACAAGTCTTGAAATTTCTGGAACTTTATTCCCCTTTTTTCATGTAAACCAGCCAAATCTTTTCTAACCCAACTTATTTCCTGTAGTAGCTTGTTCAGTGTTGCTAATATCAAAGAAAAAATCACTAGATGTAGTTAAATAGACAAGGAAAACTTTATTTAAGGACTACTGCAATAGGTTAAGATTATTCTGGCAGGGGAGAGAGATTGAATGCAATTTCTCTATGTTAAGGGGAGGGATAGGAGAGTTCAATGAAAGAGTGAACGAATGGGAAGGTTCTAGAGATCTCTGAGGAAAGAGTGGTCACTGTGATAAAGCCATCTGTGCTTATGTAGGCTGCTCTATCTAAAAGTTGGGCAACTATCCTCATACACATTCTAGGAAATAGGAGTCCTATCTCTATTAATGATAATGCTTCAAAGGGTGACTCACCTCCTTGAGAAAGATACTCTTAGATTGTAGAAGATATATATATATATATATATATAAGATATATATATATATAGTAAGGGGGCTAGAAAAGACTATGATTGTAAGTATTCTGAGATAAATGCTTTAAGAGAAGGAAGGCCAATATCCTCTAGTCAGAAAAAAAAAAACAAACAAACCCTAAAACACCTGTTTGAAGTTTTGTCAAGCTTAGGGGAATGGAAGGGCAATTTGGTCACTGAAAGCAATGTTTCCTCAGTAACACTACTTGCTAAAGCCTCTTTGACTAATGCTCAACTCATTCAGCATATTATTTACCATACAAATCATAGGTATAATAATACAGATAATAGGTAATATTTGTAATTGAATAATACCTTACAAATCATAGGTGTAATAATAGATATAATAGGTGAAATTTTGTTCAGTATTTTGCATTTTTTGCACATGATGTTTTCAAACATTCAGTAACAGTTTAACCTCTATCTTACCCTAGTCTGAAAAGCCTGTGTCACATATTTTAGGTTGATTTCACTAAAGCAGCCCATTTCTGGTATCAGTTTTATGAGATTTAGCTTTACTTCCAGCCTGAAAATACAGTGGCTTATAAAGATATCAGTTTATTTGTCACTCATATGGATGCTATTAGCTGTGAATTTCCTTTTCCTTAGTTCCCTATGTGTTTTAGTCTGGAATTTGCTTTAAAAGAACAATCTGGATTTAAAATATGCTTTTCTAATCGCAGAGAGTGAGACGGAGAGAATTAGAAGCACAGCATGAGTGAACTGCTACTTGGAAAGAACTCGGACCTCTTCCACCCACACCTTACAGACCACACTTATCCACGGAGTCACAAATCCCTGCTATGGAAAGGGCCCACATGTCACATGGACAAATGAGGGAAGATTTCTCTTGTAAATAGGATACGCACTGTTTTCAGAACAAAAGCAACCTGTTATAAAAGCACGCTGTAGGATGGAGCATGAGAGACTGAGAACCATAAATGTGGAATCAAAATTAAGTTTTACCAATATGCTGATTGCACTGCAGAATGCTTGTGTGAAACTCCGTGTGATTTTATAATTGGAAAACATTTGGAAAATCAATTTTTCAGTGAGTAGTTTAATGTGTAAGTTCATTTGAATGAGGTCTTGGTCAAGTGGCAGTCAGTTGAATGAACTGGAAAAGATCACAGAATAGTGCTTGGTTTAAGCCAATTCATTTTATTTTACTGCTTCCATCTATGGGTTCATAAATATTCATGACATTTGAACATGGAAGGGAAATAGGTTCTGCAGAGGTAGTGTTATAAAGTAAGCACTTCCTGTCATATATATTCAAATAAAAACAGACACAAGATATGATTGTGTTTAGATTCATGCCCGCTATTGCAATAGAAAAAATAAACAAAATATAAGATTATAGCACACACGTAAGTTTAAGAAATAAGAGAAAAATTGCTTCATGGTGGTGCCAATTCCAAGTTACTCTTACCAAGTGTCAATATCCAAATCAGGCTAAGCCTCTTCTTTAGGGTGATAGCACTGAAGCAGATTATATTTGCTGGTGAGGTGCTCTTCAGAGACTGGGAAAAGGCAGGCATTATTATTCTGTTGTGCACCCAGAGCAGTCTTCACTAAGAAAGTGGTTAGAGTCACTGGCTGGAGGGACTGTGTCATAGTCACTGAGAAAGACATGAAGGACAAAGTAGATCACTAAAGTAGATGGACTCTGAAAGGAAGAGATGTGATAGGAATTCGGTTTGAAAATTCTGAAAGGTATGACATATAAGCAACAAGTCTCTATAGTAATATATCAAATTTACTGTATTGCTACAGATTCAATGAAGAGTTTGTGTAACCTGACTGGAATTGGAAAGGACACATTGAGGTGCTCAATAAATCTATTCTCTAAGCCTCAGGTAACACACACAGCTGCTAAGATGTTATTTCTATTTTAAAGTTCATCTCAGCATAAGAGCATATATTTAGACTATGGAGTCAATGGATGCTGTTTTTAGTACTAAAATGTTTCTGTAGTAATGGGAAAATTGTTGTTATCCTGAGCTTCTCCAGGGTCCTTTATTTTCTGGACATCTGCACCCGCTCCCTTAGGTTACTTTAGTCATTAATGTATTATAAGAATGAAAGAATGCTTAGTGTCTTAGTTACTTTTCTCTTGTTACTGAGACAAAATACCTGACACCCAGAATTAAGGAAGGAAAGGTTTATTTAGCTCACAGTTTGTGGAGGTTTCAGTCCGTACTTGGCTAGCTCCAAGGCAGAGTGGCACATGGCAGAGGGTAACAGTTCATGGCAGAGGAAGATAACAAAAGCAGCAAGAATAAAAAGGAGGAGCGGTAGCTGAAAGAGCAAGCCTCTTTCCCTCACTTACATTGCATGCAAGCTACCTGCCCCAGGGCAAGTGTAGCACTCACATCCATAATTCCAACATTGGACCATGAATCAATCATAACTAGAAGCCCACCCTGTGACTGCATGAGGCTTTAGGGGGACATTCAGACACAAACCATAACACTTAGCATGAAGCTTTTGCCTATGAGCAAAATTTTCATTATGTTTTCATTATGTTTCTGTTTCTTCTATTCAATTGTACAAAGCAAGATGGGTTTGGTACTAAGTTTAGTCCTACTATAGCTTAAATACAAAGTGTCTCACAATGATTAGTATGTTGAAGACTTGATCCACAGTGCAGCAAAGTTTCCAGGTGAATCCTAGAAAGATGATGCGATCATAAGCACTCTGACCTCAACACCAGATCATTGGATGACGTTGAAGGTTACATCTTATCCCTGATACTCACTCTTTCTATTGCCATGAAGTGAGTGGCTCTGTCCCACTGTACCATTTTACCGTGATACTCTGTCTCACATAGACAGAAATCTCTGAAGCAAGGCTAAATAAATATTTTTTCTTTTAAGTTGATATTCCCAAGTACTTCCAAGTATTTTGTCAAAGCAATGGAAAGCTAACACAGATCCCTTAAATATTATGAATCAGAATTATTTTATGTGTATTAGAGTGAGGGAGATGAAGGGTTATTTTCATAGATGAGGTTCCCAAGAAAAGAAAACACTCCTGGGCTGGTTAATGAGCAACTGGACTGCCTGTGGTAAAACCCACACCCACTTAGCCAACTTTGAAGCCAAATAGGCCAATTTGGTTTTCAGGAGCCTGTTGTACCTCTCAATTATACCAACTGCCCGTGAGCAATAGGGCATATGGAAATGCCATGTGACATCATTATCTTTGACTCATTGTTGCACCTGAGCTCCTGTGAAATGGGTTCCTAGGTCAGATGCTATCCCTAGTGGCATCCCATATGCAGCAGTCAACCACTATAATGCCTTGATGATATGGGCTTGGTCAGCACAGAGGATGGGAATAGGCAAAGTCTACACATGTGGCTGTATCCATAACATTAGAGCATATCTACATCCCTGCAGGAGAGGCAGAGGCCTGATATAATCCACCTGCCATTGTTGCAGAGGGTGAGGTGCTCATGATATTGTGCCAAGCTGTGTGGGTGCCTTTGTCCTCCAGGGGGCCAAACAGGTGCACTGTAGATACACCTTTACTGCAGCCTTTGACTCAGAAGGAGGGAAGTCCAGGTGCCATCCCTGTGCTACTGTCTGCATGGTATGGGGTCCTATGTGTCCTAATTTCTTATGGAACCAAAGCACCCCTGCAGAATGTAGTCCTCAGAGAGTAGCTAGCCTTGTCAAGGTATCTACTAAGTCATTCCCTGGTGAGAGAAGGGGATTAAATCCTAAAATGTGATACACTGCATGGTCAGTGATTTGGCCACACTCCCATAATGTTGCCATCAGTCAGCACTCCACAAGGCTTTGTGCCCTGTCTGCCAATCCTGGGCTACTCAAACTGGTAACCAAAGCATCAGCCCTCTAAAGATGGTCCAGCTTTCTGTGCAAACAGGTAGAGAGACTTCATGCATTATAAGTAGCCACACTACCCCAACTCTGCCCATAGGCTCTACCTGCCTGTTTTAACTTTAAACCAGAGAATTTTCATGCTGGGCTGGACACAGCAACTGCCATCCATTGTCGAATTGTGCCATGGTTGGACCCATCAGTACATGAGGCATTAGCCAGAGGCCTCTCTTTGCCTTCTACATAGGTGTCATAACCTGTAATTTCGTACCCTGTACAGTTTTCTGTGCCATGTACATCACTGGTCCAGTACTGTTGCCAGTTCAGTCACCAACAGGCTGACTGAAAAGGAGGCCCGCTGCTTCAAGAGTGTCCCCCCAGTGCATGAGGGCTGGGGCTGGGGCTCTACTCCTGGGACAGGACATCTATGTATGGACTCAGCCCTCTATCTAGTATTTGGTCTGTACTTCCACGGTCTATTGGCCTGTGACCACCAGGCATGTAAAGCAGCTTAAACTGTTTCCAACTGTTCCTGAATCAGACAATACCAGCTTTCAGCTGCTTTCCACAACTGTGACCTGGGGCTGGGGATAGAGCTCAGCAGCACAAGCTCCTGCCTGGCAAGCGCAAGGTCCTGAGTTTGATTCCTGGTACAAAAAGAAAAAACAAAAAAAAAAAACAAAGACGTACAACTGTGACCAAACCCCAAAAAGGTGCTTCTGTTTGCCTTCTTTTTCCATAGGCTGCAGCCAAACCCAAAATTATCTACACTCACTGTTAGGGTAAATGGCAGGGTAGGGTCAATGACTAGGAGAGCTTAACCTGTGGGACAGCCCTCTTCAAGTCCTGAGAAGCAGTCTCCGCTGTCTGTCCAGTCTCATGTCTTTCCCTTTCAGCACATCTGGTACAACCGGCATAGAAGGGTAACTAGGTATGATATGAATGTCCACCAAAAGCCCAGTAAGCCCATATATGCCTGTAATTGGCCTACTGCCATGGATCTGGGGTATGTTAGAATTTTATCAATAATGACATCAAGAATTACTTTTGTCTTACCCAAGCAGATAACACCCAAAAATTGGATAGACAAGCCATGTCCCTGGACCTTATTTTCATTGTCAGCCACCCCCCAGGCCAACAAAGCTTCCTTCAGACTGTATGCAGAAGCTTACAAATCTGTGAGGAAATAAGAGGTTAGCATAATATCCTCAATGTAATAGAATAGTGACATGAATGTGGCTTGGTTCAGGTAGCCAATTCCTGGGCCACCAGGCCATGACAAAAAGACAGGCTATGCAAATAGTCTTGTGTCAACACACAGAAAGTCCATTGTCTGCCATGCCAGGTGAAAGCAAATTGTTCAGGTGTGATAGCAATGGAGAATAAGGCAATGGCCAACTTCATAACATTATGGTATCAACCCAGCATCAGGGTGAGATGATCCATCAAGGGTGCAGTATTAGGCAGCACTGCATGAAATGCAGGGGTCACTTTATTCTTTTTTAAAAAAATAAAATAAAAGGAGGAAAACATGAACAGACAAGATTTTACAAAATAACAAAAGAACAGTATAGACAATAGAGAGTTACAGAGTGGTAGGAAATTAACAATGCTTGTTGTATTACATATTGGTATCTTTAAAGTGGCTTCTCATGAAAACAGATAGAGACATGCAATATTGAACAATCAAGGACTCACTGACAGTTTCTTTCAGCAAAGAAATAGAAGACAGTAGAACAACTATGTTAGATATCCTGTATATACATACATAAACAATTTATCCTTCTTTCCCTTCTCTTTTCCCACATCCCAGTTGCCCTTTACCCTTGAGTGTTTTCCTATCATTTCACAATGTCTAGCATACCTCCAAGTTTAAATTAACACTTTCAGATTTTACACTAGTGAAACAATACAGTGCTTGCACATGCACATCTGATTTATTTCACTTATGAGTATGGTCTTTAGTTGTGACCATTTATCTACAAAAACCTCGAGTTTATCTTTCTTTATAGCTGTGTAATATTCCATTATATAGAAGTACCACAATTTTCTTATCCAATCCTCTGTGAATGAACATTTGGGTTGCTTCCACAATTTAGCAATTACAAACTGTGTTGCTATGCACATAGGTGCACATATATTGCTGTGATATGATGTTTTTAGATCTTGTACAAAAATACCCAGCAGGGGGATAGCTGGGTTGAATGGGACCTCTAGACCTAGTTTTCTGAGGAATCTCCAAACTGATTTCCACAGTGGTTTCACCAGTCTGCATTCCCACCAGAAGTGGAGAAGGGTTCCTATTTCT
>NW_004955443.1:17722576-17723812 GCF_000276665.1 Chinchilla lanigera | reverse complement strand
AGTATAATTTCAGGTCAGGGATTGTGATTCCACCTGACTTGTCCTTGTTGCCCAGGATTGCTTTTGCTATTCTGGGTCTCTTCTGGTTCCAGATGAACCAGAGACATGTTTTCTCTAGATCTGTGAGGTATGCTAGTGGTAGTTTAATGGTAATTGCATTGAATCTGTAGAGCAGTTTTGGAGTATGGCCATTTTCACAATGTTGGTCCTTCCTATCCATGAGCAAGGAATATTTTTTTTTTTTTTGTCTTTTCTTCCGGTACCAGGAATCGAACTCATGACCTTGCGCTTGCCAGGCAGGCGCTTTTGCCGCTGAGCTAAACCCCCAGCCCGAGCAAGGAATATTTTTCCATTCACTGAAATCTTCTTCAATCTCTTTTTTCAGAGTGCTATAGTTTTCACTGAAGAGATCATTTACTTCTTTTGTTAGATTGATTCCTAGATATTTCAATTTCCTCGATATTATTCTGAAAGGTATGGTTTCCTTAATTTCTCTCTCAGTCTGTTTGTTGTTTGTGTATAGGAATGCTATCGATTTCTGGGTGTTGACATTGTATCAAGCTACACTGCTGAATTTGTTGATTAATTCAAGGAGTCTTCTTGTGGAATTTTTGGGGTCTTCCATGTAAAGTATCATGTCATCTGCAAATAGTGATAGTTTTACTTCTTCCTTGCCTATCCTTATTCCTTTTATTTCTCTCTCCTGTCTTATTGCTCTGGCTAGTGTTTCCAGAACTATATTGAATAGGAGTGGTGACAGTGGACATCCTTGTCTTGTTCCCAATTTTAAAGTAAAACCTTTCAGTATTTGTCCATTGAAAATCATGTTGGCTGTTGGATTTCCATGGATGGTTTTGATCAGGTTAAGTTAAAGACCATCTATTCCTATTTTCTGTAGAGTTTTTATTATAAATGCATGTTGGACCTTGTCGAAATCTTTTTTCTGCACCTATTGAGATGATCATGTGGTTTTTCTCTTTGGCTCCATTGATGTGCCATATAACATGTATAGATTTGCAAATATTGAACCAACCTTTATTCCTGGAATGAATCCAACTTGGTCGTAATGTATCATTTTCTTGATAATTTGCTGCATTCTATTTGCTAGTATCTTACTGAGTATCTTTGCATCTATATTCATTAGGGAGATTGGTCTGTAGTTCTCTTTCCTGGTTGGGTCTTTCTCTGGTTTTGGTATCAGTATGATGCTTGCCTCCAGAAATGAGTTAGGGAGAA